>NW_027077038.1:0-64866 GCF_009819655.1 Sylvia atricapilla | reverse complement strand
CTCTCCCTCCCAGAGGAAACCCTCCCTACTGCTGGGAACACACCATCCCCAGGGCTCCCCGGGGAGTAGGGCACTGTCCTGGGAAAGGGCAGCCAGGCCCCGGCTCACCTCTCCCCCGCACTCGCCCAAAGCAGCCTGGCAGCCGTGGCAGGCAGGGCCACTGCCAGCAGGAGCAGGAGCAAGAGGCGCAGAGCAAGGGCCATGGTGCCTTGCCCTGAGCCAGTGCCCAGCTCTTGCTGCCACCACTGTCCCAATGTCAGCACCGCCGCCGCCGCTGCTGCCACAGTTGTGGTCAGGGACTGACTGCTGGGTGCTTGTGGTGCTGTGCAACCACGGGTCTCTGGGCCTCTGTGACCTCAGTCAGAGCCTGCTGTGACCTCAGCCTGATGTCACCTCAGAGCCTGCTGTGACCTCAGCCTGATGTCACCTCAGAGCCTGCTGTGATCTCATGGCCTTGGCTGTAACCACTGTGTTCCCCCCGTCTGTACTAATGGGCTGCCTGGATTGTAAATGTTTGGCTTCATCAAAGAGCCATGGCTTAGCCAAACCATTGTTTTTCCTGCTGACATTGCTGGTCAGGCTGAGCCCCTGGAGTGCTCTTGATGGGTTCCCTCTTTTCCAGGCCACGCCACTGGAGGAGGTCCATGGCCAGTGATGCCACCGGAGGAAATGTGCCCCCAGCCCAGGACGCTCAGCATGGGCTCCCCCAGCCTCTCGGGGCCCTGCCGCTGCTCACAGCAGCCCCTGCCTGCCTCCTGCCTGCCCACACCGTGGGGCATCCACGGCTGCTCCCCGGCCATGGAGCTCAGCAGTGCGGCTGCCCTCTGGGCTTTGCTGGTAGTAACACCCAGACACAGCTGTGACATCTCAATTTCTTTATTTGAACCAAAAACATGGGCCATCCCCTGCCCAGGCAGACAGGGGCTGCCCACCTTCATTCCTGGCCAGAGAGCCGGGCCAGTCCTTTCAGCAACATGGGTCTTATTTTGGTGGCAGCATCTGCACAGGAACAAGCTGGTAATGCAGCTGTGACAGGGACAGTGGGCATGGAGATGTGAAATATCTGGTACAGATGTTCCAGACTGAGGTGTTTGGCTGTACTTGTGAAGCTGCAGTGGGGCACCAGTGGATAGAAGAGTGGTCACGGCTGCAGCTGGCACAGAGGAACCCTTCTGCACTCCAAGAGAGTCCCACTGCTCTCAAAGTTTGCCTCTGAAGAACTAAGAACTGAGCTTGTCCGAAATCACGAAAATATGTGGGAAAGGTTTAAGTAATTTGGTTGTGACTAGGTACCATCTCCAGCGGGGAAAAGAGCCTCTGCAGTAGGACTGTGTGTTTTAGGGTGTGTTAGTTCTATCTAGAGTAAAGACTACCAGGTAAATGCAAATTATTTTTATTCTAGAATTGTAAAAGTAGTTCAGAATCCTAAAGCTTTTGTCCTGAAAGAGTTGTCCAGAACCCTAAAAACCCTAGAAGTTGTCTAGAAACCTACTTTGAAAAATGTAGATCGATTGTGGGGAAAAAGGAAGAAATACGGGGGATTTCTTTCTATGAAAAATCTTCCTAGTCATTGCAAAATGGAAAAATGAACAAGTAGCCTGCTGGTCTCAGGAGCCTGACTGCTGCCTGCCCAGCACTGGCTGTGCCATACAAGGAGCTCCACCAGTGCTGGTCGGTACCACCCAGACGCCGGAGCTGAAGCCCAAAAATGCTGCTCAAGCCCTTCGTGTGCAGCAGGGATCCACCTTCACTCCTGGCTGGACACCAGGGCCAGCACCTTCTGGTCCTGTCCTGGTTGGTGCTGACGTGTCCATGGGAACAATCTGGTAATGCAGTCGTGGCAGGGACGTGGGACGCTGGCTTGGAGTTGCACAATGAGAGGTCAAGGTCACTCCAGCTGAAGTCTTTGGCTGCTCTTGTGAAGCTGCAGGGGTGCTCCTGTGGAGAGAGGAGTGTGTGAGGGCCCGCTGGCGCTGGCACACAGGGAGCCTCCTGCACAGCAGGGCCCAGAGCTGCCAAGGCTCCCCCAGCACGGCTGCAGCTGCTGGCACAGCTTGGCCCAGCTGCACAGCTGCCCCTCAGGGCCCCGGCCAGCCGGGGATGGCTCTGGGCAGCTCCCTGGCCAGGAGCGGCCCCAAGCGCCTCTGCCTTTTCCAGGGCAATCTGCTCCCTGCTCTTTCTCCTCCCCACCTTGCTCTGCCCCTGCCCGCTGCCCCTGGGGCTGCTCTTGGCCAGGCAGCCTCAGTGGGAGCCAGCACTGGCTGCAGCCCCAGCGGGCTCCCCAGGACAAGGCCCAGCAATTAAGAGGCCAATTAGAGCACTGGGCAGCAGCAGAACCCTCAGCAGAGTTATTTGGACAACCCTGGACTCAGCACAACTCCACAGCAGCCTCACTGGGAGTGTTCCCTGCCTACAATCGACTTTCAAAAGAAGCCGTTTGATAGAAAGATGAACAAACCCTCACCGTTTTCTCTTGAAGCAACACCAGATTCCAACACAGCATAAAATGAAGACAAGCTCCAGAAGAAGCAGGCCTGCCATTAACACTAGCACACATCGTGGTTGCCAACAGCAGCCACTGCCAGTGCCCTTCTGGGAGTCAGGAACACGTGTTGTGGTGGCAGCTGCATCTGTGGGAGCAATGGGGAGCGTGAGCCCGTGCTGTGCCCCACTGCTGAGCTGGCAGCACGGTGCACACGGCCAGGACGTTCTGTGTTTCCCCCAGAGCTGGGCCTGCAGGCACCTTGGTGCCCCTTGGCACAGCAGGAGGGACCTTGGGGCACCAGTGCCCTTTCCCAGGGGCTGTCACCGAGCTCCAGAGGCCTCCAAGCCCAGGTGCCTGCAGCTTTGGCTGCTGCCGGGCCGTGCAAGGGCAGGGGCTGGGAAAGAGCTGCTGCCACACAGCCCCAGCGAGGGCTGAGCCTGGCACAGCAATTACCTTCTTTAACTGTGCCCATGTCTTTGTCTGTGTCCGCCATCACCTCCCTTACTGCAGCAGGGGCTGCCACCGAGCCTCTATTTTCTCCATAATGTTCCTCCTTCAGCGCAGATTTTTGGTCCATCACTTAAGAAAGGAAAATGGACATGTGGATCAGATAGAACCGTTCCCCATTCAGGGAGGTGGCATTTTCAGGACATCATGCTAGTCGAAGTCATGGATAAGATTCAGGAAATGTCTTGGCCTCTAGTCCTGAGCAGAATGTTGTGAGAGGATCGTGCCCAGCGAGGGCACACACGGGCACGGCACTGTCCTGGCACCTGCAGCGATGTCCCACTGTCCGAGCTGTGGGCTCTGAGCTGGCAGCTCTCCCAGGGGAAAGGACTTGACCTACCCTCAGCATCTCCCACAGGCTCGGTCCTGGACATGGCTTCAGAAGTCAGAACACCTTGATGAAGAGGTTCAGCTGCAAAGAAAGGCAGGACTGAAGAGCTCCCGTGGCACTGCAGGAGATCCTCAGGCTCCCTGGGGCTGCCAAAGGAGCCACCCAAGGCACAGCCCCGGGCCACAGCCCTGGGCCCGGCCCCTTCCCTCTCTGCTCTTCTCCGTGGCTGCACAGAGCACACGGAAGGACACCCTGGCATTGCACACGGGAAGAGGATTGACAGCTCAATGCTCCTTCCTGCCACTGACAGTGATCCTGTGGGACCACTCAGGGCTCCAGAAGGGAGCAGGGCAAGGTTTCTAGAATCCCTCAACCTTCAGAGGAACTCTAGGGAAATGGCACATGGGCAAGCTCTTGCCACACTTTCTCTGATTATTCTGTCACTGAGAACTTGCCTTCAGCATCCTCCAGAGTGTTCAAAGTGTCACTCGCCAGCAATCCCAAATACTCCATGTCACGTTCCCAGTCTAGAAGGGAGCACAGATGAGAAGCATTTCCATGGAGTGCTGGGATCCCCTTCTGCCTTAGGGAACGGGGCACTGCCAGGGGGTCGGGTCAATCCGTGGGAGGCAGATGTCAGGGGACAGGGCCGAAGCTGCAGAGGGGCCTGGGGAGCTCTGGGCTGGCTCTGGTCACACTCCACACAATTTCCATGCCCTGGGAAACATCCCTGGAGCAGCCCAGTGTCCCTGGGGTTTCTCTCCCTCCCAGAGGAAACCCTCCCTAAATCCATGGGGAAAACTTCAGCAGGCAGTGCCACAACCACCCCTCCTTGCATCTCTTGTCTATGAGCTGAGACAGCTCAAGGAACAGTCAGGGCCTCTCAGACAGGGCAGGCCCTGGGGGAAGAGCGGCTGCCACACAGCCCCAGCAAGGGCTGAGGCTGGCACATCAATTACCTCCTCTCCCTGTGCCCGTGCCTGGCACAGCCTCCCTTCCTTCAGGAAATGCTGCTGTCCACAGAGCCTTTCTGTCGTTCCCTTGAGAAAGGAAGAGGCACAGCTGGATAAGATGGAACCACTACACACTGGAGAGGTGGCCTCTTCAGGAGGCAATCCTTGTCAAAGTTTGAGGAAAAGGCCCAGGATATGGGGGCTGTGACCGGGCTGTCTCTGGTCCAACCACCATTCCTCCTGATCTTCCCAGAGCCCTGGAAACTGCAGGGATCTCAGGGCGTGCCTGGCCCCTGGTGCACTTTGGGCTGCCTGTCTGCTGATGCCCAATGCCTTCCTGCAGAGCCTGGGGAGAAGCTGCAGCCAGGCCAGGCTGGGAAACAGCCCTGCAGGCTGTGAAGCAGCAGTGGGGCAGCCAGGCTGCCATGGATCCCTTCCCGCTGGGCCGGGCACGGCGTGTCCAGAGGTGCAGAGCAAGGCCCCGACTGGGAGTGTCAGGAGAAGGCTCAGGGACATGAACCCACCTGGTCCTCCCAGCTGCGATTTATTCTGTGTTTGCCTGATGGGTTCCGACGATTCCTGGGGTTTCTTGGGTCCTGTAGCTTTGTACTTCCCTGTTGGAGGACCTTAGGGGAAAGTATTTGCATTTCCGAATACCAGTCCCACAAAACCAAGGCTCAGCCTGTAGGGTCAGCAGGGACACACGACTCACCCCTGTGATGGGCGCTGGGCTTGTGTGCAGTATCCACCAAAGGAGCTGGAAAAGTCTTCCCTGCAGATACGCCTGCAACTGAACAGCCAGAGAAGCTTCTGTCACCTCCCCTGCTCTGCACGGGCAGCACTGAGCCATGGGAGCAGTGAGAGGATCGTGCCCAGTGAGGGCACACACGGGCACGGCTCTGTCCTGGCACCTGCAGCGGGGGCCCCCCTGGCCGAGCTGTGGGCTCTGAGCTGGCAGCTCTCCCGGGGGAAAAGACTTGACCTACCCTCAGCACCTCCCACAGCCTCTGTCTTGGATGTGGGTTGTGAAGCCGGATCACTGCGAAGAAGATGTTCAGCTGCAAAGAAAGGCAGGACTGAAGAGCTCCCGTGGCACTGCAGGAGATCCTCAGGCTCCCTGGGGCTGCCAAAGGAGCCACCCAAGGCACAGCCCCAGGCCACAGCCCTGGGCCCGGCCCCTTCCCTCTCTGCTCTTCTCCGTGGCTGCACAGAGCACACGGAAGGACACCCTGGCATTGCACACGGGAAGAGGATTGACAGCTCAATGCTCCTTCCTGCCACTGACAGTGATCCTGTGGGACCACTCAGGGCTCCTGAAGGGAGCAGGGAAAGGTTTCCAGAATTCAAACAATTTTCAGACTCTTAAAGGAAAGGAGTTCCATATTTATGAGCTTTTTCCACATGGACACTGATTGTTCTCTCAGTAAAAAGGGAAATTCAGTATACTTGCCTCTAGCACTCTTCAGGATCTTCCAAGTGTCATTCAGGAGCACGTGCAAATACTCCATGTCATGTTTCCAGTCTAGAAGGGAGCACAGATCAGAAGCATTTCCATGGAGTGGTGGGATCCCCTTCTGCCTTAGGGAAGGGGGCACTTCCAGGGGGTAGGGTCAGTCCATGGGAGGCAGATGTCAGTGGACAGGGCCAAAGCTGCAGAGGGGCCTGGGGAGCTCTGGGCTGGCTCTGGTCACTCTCCACACTTTTTCCAGGCCCTGGGCAACATCCCTGGGGGGCAGGCACTGCCAAGCAGCAGAGATGGCAGCTCAGGCCTCAGCAGGGCTCAGGACCTGAGGCTCAGCAATTACCTCCTGTGAATGTGCTTGGCATCGCCTCCCTTCCTGCAGCAGAGTCTGCCGTGGAGCCACTGCTTCCTCTGGGAAATTCTTCCTTGTGCACATCCTCTCCTTTCAATTCTGGAAACAAGGACAGCTCTCTCAGATTGAAGCGTTCCCCATAGGAGAGGGTGCACCTCTTCGAGGCAATGGTTGTCAAAGACATGGATAAGGATCAGGAATCCCTATAAACTTTTTGTGTAGGCCAGGGCCATCCATCTCCAAAGAGCCATCCTTCGTGATCTACCCAGAGCCCAGGAAGCTCCAGGGATCTCAGGCTGTGCCTGGCCCCTGGTGCACTTTGAGCTCCCTGTCTGCTGATGCCCAATGCCTTCCTGCAGAGCCTGGGGAGAAGCTGCAGCCAGGCCAGGCTGGGAAACAGCCCTGCAGGCTGTGAAAGCAGCAGTGGGGCAGCGAGGCTGCCGTGGATCCCTTCCCGCTGGGCCGGGCACGGCGTGGCCAGAGGTGCAGAGCAAGGCCCCGGCTGGGAGTGTCAGGAGAAGGCTCAGGGACATGAACCCACCTGGTCCTCCCTGTTGCGTTTTATTCTGTGTTTGCCTGATGGGTTCAGACGACTCCTGGGGTTTCTTGGGTCGTGCAGCTTTGTACTTCCCTGTTGGAGGACCTTGGGGCGAAGAATTTCCATTTTCCCAGGAACAGATCCCACGAACCCAGGGCTCAGCCCCTGGGGTCAGCAGGGAAACACGACTCACCCCTGCGATGGGAACTGGGCTTGTGTACAGTATCCACCAAAGGAGCTGGAAAAGTCCTCCGTGCAGTCACAGCTGTAACTCAAGAGTCACAGAAGCTTCTGTCACCTCTGCTGCTCTGCACGGGCAGCACTGAGCCACAGGAGCAGTGAGAGGATCGTGCCCAGTGAGGGCACACACGGGCACGGCTCTGTCCTGGCACTGCCAGCGGTGCCCCCCTGGCCGAGCTGTGGGCTCTGAGCTGGCAGCTCTCCCAGGGGAAAGGACTTGACCTACTTTCAGCATTTTCCTGAGATTTAATCCTGAATGTGGGTTCTGAAGCCAGATCACCTTCTGGAAGTGTTTTGTCTGCAAAGAAAGGCAGGACAGAGGAGCTCCTGTGGCACTGCAGGAGATCCTCAGGCTCCCTGGGGCTGCCAAAGGAGGCACCCAAGGCACAGCCCCGGGCCACAGCCCTGGGCCCGGCCCCTTCCCTCTCTGCTCTTCTCCGTGGCTGCACAGAGCACACGGAAGGACACCCTGGCATTGCACACGGGAAGAGGATTGACAGCTCAATGCTCCTTCCTGCCACTGACAGTGATCCTGTGGGACCACTCCGGGCTCCAGAAGGGAGCAGGGAAAGGTTTTCAGAATCCTGCAACCCTGAGATCATGTTAAGGAAAAGGACACCTGGGCAAGCTCTTGCCACACTGACTCATGTGATTCTCGTATGATTCACAAAAGGTGCATTGCAAACTTGCCTCCAACATCTGGCACGGTCTTCAAACCATCATTCGCCAGCAGCTCCAAATAATCCATGTCCTGGTCCCAACCTAGAACGGAGCACAGATCAGAAGCATTTCCATGGAGTGCTGGGATCCCCTTCTGCCTTAGGGAACGGGGCACTGCCAGGGGGTCGGGTCAGGCCGTGGGAGGCAGATGTCAGGGGACAGGGCCAAAGCTGCAGAGGGGCCTGGGGAGCTCTGGGCTGGCTCTGGTCACTCTCCACACTCTTTGTAGGCCCTGGGCAACATCCCTGGAGGGGCAGCTTGAGCAGTCCAGGTTCCCTGGGGGCTCTTGCCTTCCTGCAGAGGAAACTCTCCCTAAAGCCTGGAGAAAATCTACAGCAGGCTGTGCCAAAACCTTCCCTCATTTCACGTCTCCTGGTGATGGTGCAGGTCCCCCAGCCCAAGGGGACACAGCCAGGCCCTGACAGGCCCCAGTGCAGCCCCTGCCCAGTGGGGAGGCAGGCCTGGCTCTGGCCCCGGGCTCAGGGCAGGGCTCCCGCTCGGGGCTGCTCCTGTGCCTTGGGCCTCTGGGCACTCAGGGCCAGCTCCGGGAGCAGATGCAGCGGGAGGGACCTTGGGGCACCAGTGCCCTTTCCCAGGTGCTGTCAACGAGCTCCAGCGGCCTCCAAGCCCAGGTGCCTGCAGCTTTGGCTGCTGCTGGGCTGTGCAAGAGCAGGTGCTGGGGGAAGAGCTGCTGCCACACAGCCCCAGCGAGGGTAAAGCCTGTCACAAAATTACCTTCTTTAACACTGTCCATGTCCGTGTCCGTGTCTGCGTTTGTGTCCGTGTCCGTGTCCGCGTCCGTCCCTGTGTCCGCATCCATGTCCGTGTCTGTGTCTGCCATCACCTCCCTTCCTGTAGCACGGGCTGCCACCAAGCCACTGCTTTCTCCGGGGAGTTCCTCTTTCTGCACAGACTTTTGGTCCATCCCTTGTGAAAGGTAAAGGCACAGCTGGATCAGGTAAAACCGTTCACCATCTGGGATGGGGCATCTTCAGGAGACAATGCTTATCAAAGACATGGATAAGGACCCAGAAAATGGCCAGGTTATTGGGGCTCTTCAGAAGAGCCCGTACACTTGATGTCCCCAGAGCCCAGGAAGCTGTAGGGATCTCAGGGTGTGCCTGGCCCCTGGTGCACTTTGGGCTCCCTGTCTGCTGATGCCCAATGCCTTCCTGCAGGGCTGGGGCGAAGCTGCAGCCAGGCCAGGCTGGGAAACAGCCCTGCAGGGCGAGAAAGCAGCAGTGGGGCTGAGGGCAAGAGGATTGACAACTTCATGGTGCTTCCTGCCACTGACAGTGATCCTGTGGGATCACTCAGGGCTCCAGAAGGGAGCAGGGAAAGGTTTCCAGACTTCCTGCAACCCTGAGATCATGTTAAGGGAAATGGCACAGGGGCAAGCTCTTGCCACACTGACATTTATGATTCTGCCAGGAAATATGCTTTGCAAACTCGCCTTCAGCATCTAGGAAAGTCTTCAAACCATCATTCACCAGCGATTCCAAATAATCCATGTCACGCTCCCAATCTAGAAGGGAGCACAGGTCAGAAGCACTTCCATGGAGTGGTGGGATCCCCCTCTGTTTAGGGAACGGGGCACTGCCATGGGGTTGGGTCAGGCGGTGGGAGGCAGATGTCACGGGACAGGGCCAAAGCTGCAGAGGGGCCTGGGGAGCTCTGGGCTGGCTCTGGTCACTCTCCACACTCTTTGCACGCCCTGTTCAGCATCCTTGGAGGGGAAACTGGAGCAGCCCAGGCCCCATTGGAGCTCTCCCCCTCCCAGAGGAAACCCTCCCTACAGGCTGGGGAAAACCATCCCCAGGGCTCCCCGGGGAGAAGGGAGCGCTGTCCCGGGAAAGGGCAGCCAGGCCCCGGCTCACCTGCTCCCCGCGCTCGCCACGGAGCAGCCTGGGCAGCCCTGGCAGGCAGGGCCACTGCCAGCAGGAGCAGGAGCAAGAGGCGCAGAGCAAGGGCCATGGTGCCTTGCCCTGAGCCAGTGCCCAGCTCTTGCTGCCACCGCTGTCCTCTCAGCAATGTCCCAATGTCAGCACTGCCGCCGCCGCTGCTGCCGCAGCAGTTGTGGTCAGGAACTGACTGCTGGGTCCCTGTGGTGCTGTGCAACCACGGGGCTCTGGGGCCTCTGTGACCTCAGAGCCTGCTGTGACCTCAGCCTGATGTCACCTCAGAGCCTGCTGTGACCTCAGCCTGATGTCACCTCAGAGCCTGCCGTGACCTCAGCCTGATGTCACCTCAGAGCCTGCCGTGACCTCAGCCTGATGTCACCTCAGAGCCTGCTGTGGCCTCAGCCTGATGTCACCTCAGAGCCTGCTGTGACCTCATGGCCTTGGCTGTAACCACTGTGTTCCCCCCGTCTGTACTAATGGGCTGCCTGGATTGTAAATGTTTGGCTTCATCAAAGAGCCACGGCTTAGCCAAACCATTGTTTTTCCTGCTGACATTGCTGGTCAGGCTGAGCCCCTGGAGGTGCTCTTGATGGGTTCCCTCTTTTCCAGGCCACGCCAACTGGAGGAGGTCCATGGCCAGGTGATGCCACTGGAGGAAATGTGCCCCCAGCCCAGGGACGCTCAGCATGGGCTCCCCCAGCCCCTCGGGGCCCCGCCGCTGCTCACAGCAGCCCCTGCCTGCCTCCTGCCTGCCCACACCGTGGGGCATCCACGGCTGCTCCCGGCCATGGAGCTCAGCAGTGCCGCTGCCCTCTGGGCTTTGCTGGGGGCAGCACACGGACACTGGGGTAACAGCTCCATCCGTCTCTTTATTGGGACATAAGAAGGGGCTGTCGCCTACGCTGGGGGGGTTGAGGTCGGGGAAGTCACCTATGCTGTTATCTAGAGGGCAGGGCCATGGGGCTCAGGGGCAGAGGGAATGGCCATGTTGGTCTCAGCTGGGGCTGGAGGCTGCTGGGCTGCTGCTTGAGTCTCCAGAAGAACTTGGGAATGGGCTGGGATGGGACAGAGATCAAAAAAGTGAAGGGAGTGAAGGCAGTTTGGGGATAGCTGTGGGGAGAAGAGGTGGCAGTGGCATCTACAGGAATACAACAGACGACTTTGGTGATGACTCTTCCTGGTTCCTCTTCCAACAGATCTTGAAAGGGCTGCCCAGGCCCTTCCTGCTGCTAGAAGAGCTGCTGAAGCTGTCTGTGTCTGAGGTGCATCCACTGCCCTTCAGCTGGTGTTGTGAGGTGCTCCTGTGGAGAGAGGAGTGTGTGAGGGCCCGGCTGGCGCTGGCACACAGGGAGCCTCCTGCACAGCAGGGCCCAGAGCTGCCAAGGCTCCCCAGCACGGCTGCAGCTGCTGGCACAGCTTGGCCCAGCTGCACAGCTGCCCCTCAGGGCCCCGGCCAGCCGGGGATGGCTCTGGGCAGCTCCCTGGCCAGGAGCGGCCCCAAGCGCCTCTGCCTTTCCAGGGCAATCTGCTCCCTGCTCTTTCTCCTCCCCACCTTGCTCTGCCCCTGCCCGCTGCCCCTGGGGCTGCTCTTGGCCAGGCAGCCTCAGTGGGAGCCAGCACTGGCTGCAGCCCCAGCGGGCTCCCCAGGACAAGGCCCAGCAATTAAGAGGCCAATTAGAGCACTGGGCAGCAGCAGAACCCTCAGCAGAGTTATTTGGACAACCCTGGACTCAGCACAACTCCACAGCAGCCTCACTGGGAGTGTTCCCTGCCTACAATCGACTTTCAAAAGAAGCCGTTTGATAGAAAGATGAACAAACCCTCACCATTTTCTCTTGAAGCAACACCAGATTCCAACACAGCATAAAATGAAGACAAGCTCCAGAAGAAGCAGGCCTGCCATTAACACTAGCACACATCGTGGTTGCCAACAGCAGCCACTGCCAGTGCCCTTCTGGGAGTCAGGAACACGTGTTGTGGTGGCAGCTGCATCTGTGGGAGCAATGGGGAGCGTGAGCCCGTGCTGTGCCCCACTGCTGAGCTGGCAGCACGGTGCACACGGCCAGGACGTTCTGTGTTTCCCCCAGAGCTGGGCCTGCAGGCACCTTGGTGCCCCTTGGCACAGCAGGAGGGACCTTGGCGCACCAGTGCCCTTTCCCAGGGGCTGTCACCGAGCTCCAGAGGCCTCCAAGCCCAGGTGCCTGCAGCTTTGGCTGCTGCTGGGCTGTGCAATAGCAGGAGCTGGGGGAAGAGCTGCTGCCACACAGCCCCAGCGAGGGCTGAGCCTGGCACAGCAATTACCTTCTTTAACTGTGCCCATGTCTTTGTCTGTGTCCGCCATCACCTCCCTTACTGCAGCAGGGGCTGCCACCGAGCCTCTATTTTCTCCATAATGTTCCTCCTTCAGCGCAGATTTTTGGTCCATCACTTAAGAAAGGAAAATGGACATGTGGATCAGATAGAACCGTTCCCCATTCAGGGAGGTGGCATTTTCAGGACATCATGCTAGTCGAAGTCATGGATAAGATTCAGGAAATGTCTTGGCCTCTAGTCCTGAGCAGAATGTTGTGAGAGGATCGTGCCCAGCGAGGGCACACACGGGCACGGCACTGTCCTGGCACCTGCAGCGATGTCCCACTGTCCGAGCTGTGGGCTCTGAGCTGGCAGCTCTCCCAGGGGAAAGGACTTGACCTACCCTCAGCATCTCCCACAGGCTCGGTCCTGGACATGGCTTCAGAAGTCAGAACACCTTGATGAAGAGGTTCAGCTGCAAAGAAAGGCAGGACTGAAGAGCTCCCGTGGCACTGCAGGAGATCCTCAGGCTCCCTGGGGCTGCCAAAGGAGCCACCCAAGGCACAGCCCCGGGCCACAGCCCTGGGCCCGGCCCCTTCCCTCTCTGCTCTTCTCCGTGGCTGCACAGAGCACACGGAAGGACACCCTGGCATTGCACACGGGAAGAGGATTGACAGCTCAATGCTCCTTCCTGCCACTGACAGTGATCCTGTGGGACCACTCAGGGCTCCAGAAGGGAGCAGGGCAAGGTTTCTAGAATCCCTCAACCTTCAGAGGAACTCTAGGGAAATGGCACATGGGCAAGCTCTTGCCACACTTTCTCTGATTATTCTGTCACTGAGAACTTGCCTTCAGCATCCTCCAGAGTGTTCAAAGTGTCACTCGCCAGCAATCCCAAATACTCCATGTCACGTTCCCAATCTAGAAGGGAGCACAGATGAGAAGCATTTCCATGGAGTGCTGGGATCCCCTTCTGCCTTAGGGAACGGGGCACTGCCAGGGGGTCGGGTCAATCCGTGGGAGGCAGATGTCAGGGGACAGGGCCAAAGCTGCAGAGGGGCCTGGAGAGCTCTGGGCTGGCTCTGGTCACACTCCACACAATTTCCATGCCCTGGGAAACATCCCTGGAGCAGCCCAGTGTCCCTGGGGTTTCTCTCCCTCCCAGAGGAAACCCTCCCTAAATCCATGGGGAAAACTTCAGCAGGCAGTGCCACAACCACCCCTCCTTGCATCTCTTGTCTATGAGCTGAGACAGCTCAAGGAACAGTCAGGGCCTCTCAGACAGGGCAGGCCCTGGGGGAAGAGCGGCTGCCACACAGCCCCAGCAAGGGCTGAGCCTGGCACATCAATTACCTCCTCTCCCTGTGCCCGTGCCTGGCACAGCCTCCCTTCCTTCAGGAAATGCTGCTGTCCACAGAGCCTTTCTGTCGTTCCCTTGAGAAAGGAAGAGGCACAGCTGGATAAGATGGAACCACTACACACTGGAGAGGTGGCCTCTTCAGGAGGCAATCCTTGTCAAAGTTTGAGGAAAAGGCCCAGGATATGGGGGCTGTGACCGGGCTGTCTCTGGTCCAACCACCATTCCTCCTGATCTTCCCAGAGCCCTGGAAACTGCAGGGATCTCAGGGTGTGCCTGGCCCCTGGTGCACTTTGGGCTCCCTGTCTGCTGATGCCCAATGCCTTCCTGCAGAGCCTGGGGAGAAGCTGCAGCCAGGCCAGGCTGGGAAACAGCCCTGCAGGCTGTGAAAGCAGCAGTGGGGCAGCGAGGCTGCCATGGATCCCTTCCCGCTGGGCCGGGCACGGCGTGTCCAGAGGTGCAGAGCAAGGCCCCGACTGGGAGTGTCAGGAGAAGGCTCAGGGACATGAACCCACCTGGTCCTCCCAGCTGCGATTTATTCTGTGTTTGCCTGATGGGTTCCGACGATTCCTGGGGTTTCTTGGGTCCTGTAGCTTTGTACTTCCCTGTTGGAGGACCTTAGGGGAAAGTATTTGCATTTCCGAATACCAGTCCCACAAAACCAAGGCTCAGCCTGTAGGGTCAGCAGGGACACACGACTCACCCCTGTGATGGGCGCTGGGCTTGTGTACAGTATCCACCAAAGGAGCTGGAAAAGTCTTCCCTGCAGATACGCCTGCAACTGAACAGCCAGAGAAGCTTCTGTCACCTCCCCTGCTCTGCACGGGCAGCACTGAGCCACGGGAGCAGTGAGAGGATCGTGCCCAGTGAGGGCACACACGGGCACGGCTCTGTCCTGGCACCTGCAGCGGGGGCCCCCCTGGCCGAGCTGTGGGCTCTGAGCTGGCAGCTCTCCCAGGGGAAAGGACTTGACCTACCCTCAGCACCTCCCACAGCCTCTGTCTTGGATGTGGGTTGTGAAGCCGGATCACTGCGAAGAAGATGTTCAGCTGCAAAGAAAGGCAGGACTGAAGAGCTCCCGTGGCACTGCAGGAGATCCTCAGGCTCCCTGGGGCTGCCAAAGGAGCCACCCAAGGCACAGCCCCGGGCCACAGCCCTGGGCCCGGCCCCTTCCCTCTCTGCTCTTCTCCGTGGCTGCACAGAGCACACGGAAGGACACCCTGGCATTGCACACGGGAAGAGGATTGACAGCTCAATGCTCCTTCCTGCCACTGACAGTGATCCTGTGGGACCACTCAGGGCTCCTGAAGGGAGCAGGGAAAGGTTTCCAGAATTCAAACAATTTTCAGACTCTTAAAGGAAAGGAGTTCCATATTTATGAGCTTTTTCCACATGGACACTGATTGTTCTCTCAGTAAAAAGGGAAATTCAGTATACTTGCCTCTAGCACTCTTCAGGATCTTCCAAGTGTCATTCAGGAGCACGTGCAAATACTCCATGTCATGTTTCCAGTCTAGAAGGGAGCACAGATCAGAAGCATTTCCATGGAGTGGTGGGATCCCCTTCTGCCTTAGGGAAGGGGGCACTTCCAGGGGGTAGGGTCAGTCCATGGGAGGCAGATGTCAGTGGACAGGGCCAAAGCTGCAGAGGGGCCTGGGGAGCTCTGGGCTGGCTCTGGTCACTCTCCACACTTTTTCCAGGCCCTGGGCAACATCCCTGGGGGGCAGGCACTGCCAAGCAGCAGAGATGGCAGCTCAGGCCTCAGCAGGGCTCAGGACCTGAGGCTCAGCAATTACCTCCTGTGAATGTGCTTGGCATCGGCTCCCTTCCTGCAGCAGAGTCTGCCGTGGAGCCACTGCTTCCTCTGGGAAATTCTTCCTTGTGCACATCCTCTCCTTTCATTTCTGGAAACAAGGACAGCTCTGTCAGATTGAAGCGTTCCCCATAGGAGAGGGTGCACCTCCTCGAGGCAATGGTTGTCAAAGACATGGATAAGGATCAGGAATCCCTATAAACTTTTTGTGTAGGCCAGGGCCATCCATCTCCAAAGAGCCATCCTTCGTGATCTACCCAGAGCCCAGGAAGCTCCAGATATCTCAGGCTGTGCCTGGCCCCTGGTGCACTTTGGGCTGCCTGTCTGCTGATGCCCAATGCCTTCCTGCAGAGCCTGGGGAGAAGCTGCAGCCAGGCCAGGCTGGGAAACAGCCCTGCAGGCTGTGAAAGCAGCAGTGGGGCAGCGAGGCTGCCGTGGATCCCTTCCCGCTGGGCCGGGCACGGCGTGTCCAGAGGTGCAGAGCAAGGCCCCGGCTGGGAGTGTCAGGAGAAGGCTCAGGGACATGAACCCACCTGGTCCTCCCTGTTGCGTTTTATTCTGTGTTTGCCTGATGGGTTCAGACGACTCCTGGGGTTTCTTGGGTCGTGCAGCTTTGTACTTCCCTGTTGGAGGACCTTGGGGCGAAGAATTTCCATTTTCCCAGGAACAGATCCCACGAACCCAGGGCTCAGCCCCTGGGGTCAGCAGGGAAACACGACTCACCCCTGCGATGGGAACTGGGCTTGTGTACAGTATCCACCAAAGGAGCTGGAAAAGTCCTCCGTGCAGTCACAGCTGTAACTCAAGAGTCACAGAAGCTTCTGTCACCTCTGCTGCTCTGCACGGGCAGCATTGAGCCACAAGAGCAGTGAGAGGATCGTGCCCAGTGAGGGCACACACGGGCACGGCTCTGTCCTGGCACTGCCAGCGGTGCCCCCCTGGCCGAGCTGTGGGCTCTGAGCTGGCAGCTCTCCCAGGGGAAAGGACTTGACCTACTTTCAGCATTTTCCTGAGATTTAATCCTGAATGTGGGTTCTGAAGCCAGATCACCTTCTGGAAGTGTTTTGTCTGCAAAGAAAGGCAGGACAGAGGAGCTCCTGTGGCACTGCAGGAGATCCTCAGGCTCCCTGGGGCTGCCAAAGGAGGCACCCAAGGCACAGCCCCGGGCCACAGCCCTGGGCCCGGCCCCTTCCCTCTCTGCTCTTCTCCGTGGCTGCACAGAGCACACGGAAGGACACCCTGGCATTGCACACGGGAAGAGGATTGACAGCTCAATGCTCCTTCCTGCCACTGACAGTGATCCTGTGGGACCACTCAGGTCTCCAGAAGGGAGCAGGGAAAGGTTTTCAGAATCCTGCAACCCTGAGATCATGTTAAGGAAAAGGACACCTGGGCAAGCTCTTGCCACACTGACTCATGTGATTCTCGTATGATTCACAAAAGGTGCATTGCAAACTTGCCTCCAACATCTGGCACGGTCTTCAAACCATCATTCGCCAGCAGCTCCAAATAATCCATGTCCTGGTCCCAACCTAGAACGGAGCACAGATCAGAAGCATTTCCATGGAGTGCTGGGATCCCCTTCTGCCTTAGGGAACGGGGCACTGCCAGGGGGTCGGGTCAGGCCGTGGGAGGCAGATGTCAGGGGACAGGGCCAAAGCTGCAGAGGGGCCTGGGGAGCTCTGGGCTGGCTCTGGTCACTCTCCACACTCTTTGTAGGCCCTGGGCAACATCCCTGGAGGGGCAGCTTGCGCAGTCCAGGTTCCCTGGGGGCTCTTGCCTTCCTGCAGAGGAAACTCTCCCTAAAGCCCGGAGAAAATCTACAGCAGGCTGTGCCAAAACCTTCCCTCATTTCACGTCTCCTGGTGATGGTGCAGGTCCCCCAGCCCAAGGGGACATAGCCAGGCCCTGACAGGCCCCAGTGCAGCCCCTGCCCAGTGGGGAGGCAGGCCTGGCTCTGGCCCCGGGCTCAGGGCAGGGCTCCCGCTCGGGGCTGCTCCTGTGCCTTGGGCCTCTGGGCACTCAGGGCCAGCTCCGGGAGCAGATGCAGCGGGAGGGACCTTGGGGCACCAGTGCCCTTTCCCAGGTGCTGTCAACGAGCTCCAGCGGCCTCCAAGCCCAGGTGCCTGCAGCTTTGGCTGCTGCTGGGCTGTGCAAGAGCAGGTGCTGGGGGAAGAGCTGCTGCCACACAGCCCCAGCGAGGGTAAAGCCTGTCACAAAATTACCTTCTTTAACACTGTCCATGTCCGTGTCCGTGTCTGCGTTTGTGTCCGTGTCCGTGTCCGCGTCCGTCCCTGTGTCCGCATCCATGTCCGTGTCTGTGTCTGCCATCACCTCCCTTCCTGTAGCACGGGCTGCCACCAAGCCACTGCTTTCTCCGGGGAGTTCCTCTTTCTGCACAGACTTTTGGTCCATCCCTTGTGAAAGGTAAAGGCACAGCTGGATCAGGTAAAACCGTTCACCATCTGGGATGGGGCATCTTCAGGAGACAATGCTTATCAAAGACATGGATAAGGACCCAGAAAATGGCCAGGTTATTGGGGCTCTTCAGAAGAGCCCGTACACTTGATGTCCCCAGAGCCCAGGAAGCTGTAGGGATCTCAGGGTGTGCCTGGCCCCTGGTGCACTTTGGGCTCCCTGTCTGCTGATGCCCAATGCCTTCCTGCAGGGCTGGGGCGAAGCTGCAGCCAGGCCAGGCTGGGAAACAGCCCTGCAGGGTGTGAAAGCAGCAGTGGGGCTGAGGGCAAGAGGATTGACAACTTCATGGTGCTTCCTGCCACTGACAGTGATCCTGTGGGATCACTCAGGGCTCCAGAAGGGAGCAGGGAAAGGTTTCCAGACTTCCTGCAACCCTGAGATCATGTTAAGGGAAATGGCACAGGGGCAAGCTCTTGCCACACTGACATTTATGATTCTGCCAGGAAATATGCTTTGCAAACTCGCCTTCAGCATCTAGGAAAGTCTTCAAACCATCATTCACCAGCGATTCCAAATAATCCATGTCACGCTCCCAATCTAGAAGGGAGCACAGGTCAGAAGTACTTCCATGGAGTGGTGGGATCCCCCTCTGTTTAGGGAACGGGGCACTGCCAGGGGGTCGGGTCAGGCGGTGGCAGGCAGATGTCAGTGGACAGGGCCAAAGCTGCAGAGGGGCCTGGGGAGCTCTGGGCTGGCTCTGGTCACTCTCCACACTCTTTGCACGCCCTGTTCAGCATCCTTGGAGAGGAAACTGGAGCAGCCCAGGCCCCATTGGAGCTCTCCCCCTCCCAGAGGAAACCCTCCCTACAGGCTGGGGAAAACCATCCCCAGGGCTCCCCGGGGAGAAGGGAGCGCTGTCCCGGGAAAGGGCAGCCAGGCCCCAGCTCACCTGCTCCTCGCGCTCGCCACGGAGCAGCCTGGGCAGCCCTGGCAGGCAGGGCCACTGCCAGCAGGAGCAGGAGCAAGAGGCGCAGAGCAAGGGCCATGGTGCCTTGCCCTGAGCCAGTGCCCAGCTCTTGCTGCCACCGCTGTCCTCACAGCAATGTCGCAATATCAGCACCGCCGCCGCCGCTGCTGCCGCAGCAGTTGTGGTCAGGGACTGACTGCTGGGTCCTTGTGGTGCTGTGCAACCACGGGGCTCTGGGGCCTCTGTGACCTCAGAGCCTGCTGTGACCTCAGCCTGATGTCACCTCAGAGCCTGCTGTGACCTCAGCCTGATGTCACCTCAGAGCCTTCTGTGACCTCATGGCCTTGGCTGTAACCACAGTGTTTACCCCCATCTGTACTAATGGGCTGCCTTGATTTTAAATGTTTGGCTTCATCATGGGGCCATGGCTTAGAAAAACTCTTTTTCCTGCTGGCAGCACGGTGCACACGGCCAGGACGTTCCGTGCTTCCCTCAGAGCTGGGCCTGCAGCCACCTTGCTGCCCCTGGGCACAGGCTGTGCCAGCCAACACAGCCCAGCAGGGCCGGAGGAGAGCCTGGGTCCAGCGCAGCTCTTTGGGCAGTGGCTCCTTGGAGGGACCCGGACCAAACCCATCCTTGAGCAGCCACTGCCACCCCTGAGCCTCCCTGCCCCGTAACAGCTCCCCCAGCCCAAGGGGACATAGCCAGGCCCTGACTGGACACACCGGAGCCCTGCTCTGCCCCTCTTCCCTTTCCCCACCATGGGAACCCATTGCAGCCGCTCCCAGGTTTGGGGCCGTGTCTCTCACAGCAGGAGCCCAGCAGGGCTGCTCAGTGTCCGAGTGCCCTGAGCCTGCTGGGGATAATTCCCCTGGGCTCTGCTGGTCTTGTCCAGGCTGTACAAGAGCAAACATTAGGAATCAAATACAATTTTATTTTCATTGCAGAACTGTGAAAAGAGTGTAGGTTTCAATAACTTGAAAACTAATTACACAAATACAGAACTTTTGTAAAAAGGAGAATAATATTTTAGGGTTTTTATTCTATGAAAAATATTTCAAATTGCAAAATTTTACAAATGAAAAACATTTCTAAAATGAAAAGAAATACAACATGACGTTGCTGTTGGTCTTAGGAGCCGAGTGTGTGGCTCCTGCCTGGCCACCTCTTGCTGTGGGGAAGGAGCTCCACCAGTGCTGGTGGTAGCACACAAACAGCAGAGCCGAAGCCCAGAGGTATTGCTGGACTCAAGCCCTGTCTTGGCAAGAGGGCTCCACCTCCTGTGCAGGCAGGAGAGCAGGGCCTTAGATGGAGGCTCGTGTTCTGTGTCCTATTGCCAGCCTGTGTGAAGCAGTAAGCTGGTAATACAGCTGTGGCAGCGACAATGGGCATCTGCATGGAGATTTGAGGTTACAGGTCCAGTTGTCCCAGACTGAAGTCTTTGGCTGCTCCTGTGAAGCTGCAGGGGTGCTCCTGTGGAGAGAGGAGTGTGTGAGGGCCCGGCTGGCGCTGGCACACAGAGAGCCTCCTGCACAGCAGGGCCCAGAGCTGCCAAGGCTCCCCAGCACGGCTGCAGCTGCTGGCACAGCTTGGCCCAGCTGCACAGCTGCCCCTCAGGGCCCCGGCCAGCCGGGGATGGCTCTGGGCAGCTCCCTGGCCAGGAGCGGCCCCAAGCGCCTCTGCCTTTCCAGGGCAATCTGCTCCCTGCTCTTTCTCCTCCCCACCTTGCTCTGCCCCTGCCCGCTGCCCCTGGGGCTGCTCTTGGCCAGGCTGCCTCAGTGGGAGCCAGCACTGACTAGGCACAACTCCAGAGCAGCCTCACTGGGAATGTTCCCTCCCTACAGTCGACTTTCCAAAGAAGCTGTTGGAGCGAAAGATGAACAAACCCTCACCGTTTTCTCTTCCAGTAATTCCAAACTCTGACACAGCATAAAATAAACAGGAGCTCTAAAAGAAGCAGGCTTCCAATTAACAGTAGCCAGAAGCGCGTTCCCTGACAGAGACGACTTCTGATGCCCTTCTGGGAGTCAGTAACACGTGTTGTGGTGGCGGCTGCATCTGTGGGAGCAATGGGGAGCGTGAGCCCGTGCTGTGCCCCACTGCTGAGCTGGCAGCACGGTGCACACGGCCAGGACATTCTGTGTTTCCCCCAGAGCTGGGCCTGCAGGCACCTTGGTGCCCCTTGGCACAGCAGGAGGGACCTTGGGGCACCAGTGCCCTTTCCCAGGGGCTGTCAACAAGCTCCAGCGGCCTCCAAGCCCAGGTGCCTGCAGCTTTGGCTGCTGCCGGGCAGTGCAAGGGCAGGAGCTGGGGGAAGAGCTGCTGCCACACAGCCCCAGCGAGGGCTGAGCCTGGCACAGCAAATTACCTCCTCTAAATGTGTCCATGTCTGTGCCTGTGCGTGTGCCTCTGTCTGGCATCTCATTTCTTGCATCAGGAGCAGAAAAAGATCCATTGCTTCCTTGGGGAAATGTCTCCGCCGGCGTGGTTTTTTGCTCCATCACTTGGGAAAAGAAGAGGTACAGCTGAATCCGACAGAAGAGTTCCTGATTTGTGTGCTGGCATCTTCAGGATGTCATGCTCGTCAGATGCGGGGATAAGGTTAATAAATTGTCTTGGCTTTTGGGGCTGGGCCAGGGCCCTCCCTCATCCAAACAGCCTCCAGTCCTGAGCAAAAGATGGTGAGAGGATCGTGCCCAGTGAGGGCACACACGGGCACGGCTCTGTCCTGGCACCTGCAGCGAGGCCCCCCTGGCCGAGCTGTGGGCTCTGAGCTGGAAGCTCTCCCAGGGGAAAGGACTTGACCTACCCTCAGCATCTCCCACAGGCTCCGTCTTGGATGTGGGTTGTGAAACCAGATCACTGCGATGAAGAAGCTTGGCTGCAAAGAAAGGCAGGACAGAAGAGCTCCCGTGGCACTGCAGGAGATCCTCAGGCTCCCTGGGGCTGCCAAAGGAGCCACCCAAGGCACAGCCCCGGGCCACAGCCCTGGGCCCGGCCCCTTCCCTCTCTGCTCTTCTCCGTGGCTGCACAGAGCACACGGAAGGACACCCTGGCATTGCACACGGGAAGAGGATTGACAGCTCAATGCTCCTTCCTGCCACTGACAGTGATCCTGTGGGACCACTCAGGGCTCCAGAAGGGAGCAGGGAAAGGTTTTCAGAATCCTGCAACCCTGAGATCATGTTAAGGAAAAGGACACCTGGGCAAGCTCTTGCCACACTGACTCATGTGATTCTCGTATGATTCACAAAAGGTGCATTGCAAACTTGCCTCCAACATATGGCACGGTCTTCAAACCACCTTTTGCCAGCAACTCCAAATAATCCATGTCACGTTCCCAATCTAGAAGGGAGCACATATGAGAAGCATTTCCATGGAGTGGTGGGATCCCCCTCTGTTTAGGGAACGGGGCACTGCCATGGGGTTGGGTCAGGCGGTGGCAGGCAGATGTCAATGGACAGGGCCAAAGCTGCAGAGGGGCCTGGGGAGCTCTGGGCTGGCTCTGGTCACACTCCACACTCTTTGCAGGCCCTGTTCAGCACCCCCGGAGAGGAAACTGGAGCAGCCCAGGCCCCATTGGAGCTCTCTCCCTCCCAGAGGAAACCCTCCCTACAGGCTGGGGAAAACCATCCCCAAGGCTCCCGGGGGAGAAGGGAGCGCTGTCCCGGGAAAGGGCAGCCAGGCCCCGGCTCACCTGCTCCCCGCGCTCGCCACGGAGCAGCCTGGGCAGCCCTGGCAGGCAGGGCCACTGCCAGCAGGAGCAGGAGCAAGAGGCGCAGAGCAAGGGCCATGGTGCCTTGCCCTGAGCCAGTGCCCAGCTCTTGCTGCCACCGCTGTCCTCTCAGCAATGTCCCAATGTCAGTACCGCCGCCGCCGCTGCTGCCGCAGCAGTTGTGGTCAGGAACTGACTGCTGGGTCCCTGTGGTGCTGTGCAACCACGGGGCTCTGGGGCCTCTGTGACCTCAGAGCCTGCTGTGACCTCAGCCTGATGTCACCTCAGAGCCTGCTGTGACCTCATGGCCTTGGCTGTACCCACAGAGTGTACCCTGCTCTGTACTAATGGAGTGCCTGGATTGTGAATATTTGGCTTCATCAAAGAGCCATGGCTTAGCCAAACCATTGTTTTTCCTGCTGACATTGCTGGTCAGGCTGAGCCCCTGGAGGTGCTTTTGATGGGTTTCCTCTTTTCTGGGCCATGCCACTGGAGGAGGTCCATGGCCAGGTGATGCCACTGCAGGAAATGTGCCCCCAGCCCAGGGACGCTCAGCATGGGCTCCCCCAGCCTCTCGGGGCCCCGCCGCTGCTCACAGCAGCCCCTGCCTGCCTCCTGCCTGCCCACACCGTGGGGCATCCACGGCTGCTCCCGGCCATGGAGCTCAGCAGTGCTGCTGCCCTCTGGGCTTTGATGGTAGTAAACACCCAGACACAGCTGTGACATCTCCATTTTATTATCTGAACAAAAACATGGGCCAACCCCTGCCCAGGCAGACAGGGGCTGCCCACCTTCATTCCTGGCCAGAGAGCCGGGCCAGTCCTTTCAGCAACATGGGGTCTTATTTTGGTGGCAGCATCTGCACAGGAACAAGCTGGTAATGCAGCTGTGACAGGGACAGTGGGCATGGAGATGTGAAATATCTGGTACAGATGTTCCAGACTGAGGTCTTTGGCTGTACTTGTGAAGCTGCAGTGGGGCACCAGTGGATAGAAGAGGTGGTCACGGCTGCAGCTGCAGCTGGCTCAGAGGAACCCTTCTGCACTCCAGGAGAGTCCCACTGCTCTCAAAGTTTGCCTCTGAAGACTAAGAACTGAGCTTGTCAGAAATCCCGGAAAATATGTGGGAAAAGGTTTTAAGTAATTTGGTTGTTACTAGGTACCAATCTCCAGCAGGAAAAGAGCCTCTGCAGTAAGCTGGGTGTCTTGAGGTGTCTTAGTTCTTCCTAGAGTAAAGATTACCAATTAAATGCGATTTTATCTTTTATTCTACAAGTGCAAAATTGTTCCAAGTTTTTCAGAATTCTTAAACTACTTTGAAAAATCCTAAACTACTACGTACATAGAAAAGGGATATTCTGGGATTTCTTTCTACAAAATATATTTCTAAATAATTCTAATAGTGTCTAATTTCTACAAAGGAAAAGCAAAGACAAAATGGGCTTGCTTTTTCTCAGGAGCCCCGCGCCATTTGCTGCCTGCCCAGCCCAGGCTGTGCCCAGACAAGGAGCTCCACCAGTGCTGGTGGTACCAGCCAGACGCCGGAGTTGAAGCCCAAAAATGCTGCTCAAGCCCTTCGTGTGCAGCAGGGATCCACCTTCACTCCTGGCTGGACACCAGGGCCAGCACCTTCTGGTCCTGTCCTGGTTGGTGCTGACGTGTCCACGGGAACAATCTGGTAATGCAGTCGTGGCAGGGACGTGGGACGCTGGCTTGGAGTTGCACAATGAGAGGTACAGGTCACTCCAGCTGAAGTCTTTGGCTGCTCTTGTGAAGCTGCAGGGGTGCTCCTGTGGAGAGAGGAGTGTGTGAGGGCCCGGCTGGCGCTGGCACACAGGGAGCCTCCTGCACAGCAGGGCCCAGAGCTGCCAAGGCTCCCCAGCACGGCTGCAGCTGCTGGCACAGCTTGGCCCAGCTGCACAGCTGCCCCTCAGGGCCCCGGCCAGCCGGGGATGGCTCTGGGCAGCTCCCTGGCCAGGAGCGGCCCCAAGCGCCTCTGCCTTTCCAGGGCAATCTGCTCCCTGCTCTTTCTCCTCCCCACCTTGCTCTGCCCCTGCCCGCTGCCCCTGGGGCTGCTCTTGGCCAGGATTGATAATCAGTGATTATTCTGTCAGGACAGGGACAGTGAGAAGTTGCCTCCAGCATGCACCATGATTTTCACACTGAGATTGACGAGGACTTCCATTCAGTCCGGATCTCGATCCCAGTGTACGTGGGAGCGCAGATCAGACCGGTTTTCATGGTGTGCTGGGCTCTCCGCCTGCTTTCGGGCACTGCAGGGAGGTCCTCGGTGTGAGGAGTCACCGGCCCCGCTGTACCCGCGGGTGCCTCCTGTGCCCAGGGAACGGCCGCGGCGGTAAATGTGTTTGGCTGCATGCGGGGCCAGGGCGTAGCGAGGCCCTTCTTGTGCCTCCAACGCTGCTCGGCAGCTCCATCCGACCCTGGGGCCGCGGCCCTTCCCCGCAGGGGCTGACCCGGCCCGGCCGCGGGACCCGGCCCGACGAGGGCGCGGCGGCCGCAGAGGCCCCGCCGGCCCCTCAGGGATGGGCTCTGCTCTGCCCGTCCGGCCCCTCAGGGATGGGCTCTGCTCTGCCCGTCCGGCCCCTCAGGGATGGGCTCTGCTCTGCCCGTCCGGCCCCTCAGGGATGGGCTCTGCTCTGCCCGTCCGGCCCCTCAGGGATGGGCTCTGCTCTGCCCGTCCGGCCCCTCAGGGATGGGCTCTGCTCTGCCCGGCCCCTCAGGGATGGGCTCTGCTCTGCCCGTCCGGCCCCTCAGGGATGGGCTCTGCTCTGCCCGGCCCTCAGGCGGCCTGGGAGCTTCGTGCCGGCTTTGCTCAGTCTCCAACGGGAGTGTGCCTTTGCTGTGCTGAGAAGACTGAAAAACCCCCCTGGAGTTTAGCCCTGCTGCACAGCTCCTGAGGGATCCCTGCACACCTTAGGAGAGACCTTCAATATTCTTTTGTGCCTCACGAGAGATCCCTGCACATCTTAGCAGGGAGCCCAGCCCTGTGGGCCTCAGACACCTTGCTGCCCCTTGGCACAGGCTGTGCCAGCCAACGCAGCCCAGCAGGGCGGGAGGAGAGCCCGGGGCCAGCAGGAAGCGGAGAGAAAGCCCTGCCCTGGAACAGAGGGAGTTCTTCCAGAAGCAAAGATGGTGACTTTAAGAGACTCTCACTGTTCTCAAAGGTTGCCTCTGAAGTCTGAGAGCTGAACTCATTAGAAATACCAGAAAATATCTAGGAAAAGGTTTTAGGAAACTTGGTTGTGACTAGGTAGACTTCTCCCATGGGAAAAGAGCCTCTGCAGCAGGCTGGGTGTCTTAGTTCTTGCTAGAGTAAAGATTACCAATTCAATGCAATTTTATTTTTTTAAGCCAAAAGTGTAAAAAAATTTCCAGAATTCTAAAACGACTTTGAATTATTTGGAATGAATTTGCAAAAATGGAAGGAATATTTTGGAGTTTATTTCCACCATAAAAGAAAAAAAAAAAAAAAAAAAACCAAAAAAACAAAAAAACAAAACCAAACAAAGAAACAAAAATTTCTAAAAATGAAAGAAAAAGCTAATAAGTTTTATAGGAGTTGCATGCCTGGCTGCAGCCTGCCCAGCCTTGGCTGCCCTGAGAAGTAGCTCCACCAGGGCTGCTGGTACAACCCAGACACCAGAGCTGATGTGTAAAGGTGTTGGAGGACTTAAATCCTGCCCTGGCTGGAGGGCTGCACATCCTTTCTTGGCTGGACACCACGGCCAGCACCTTCAGGGACAGAGGCTCCTGTTCTGGTTGGTGGCGGCACAGCAATCAGCTGATAATGCAGCCGTGGCAGGGACGATGGACACTTCCTTGGACACGGAGAATGGTCCCAGTTGTCCCAGACTGATGTATTTGGCTCCTCCTCTGAAGCTGCAGGGGTGCTCCTGTGGAGAGAGGAGTGTGTGAGGGCCCGGCTGGCGCTGGCACACAGGGAGCCTCCTGCACAGCAGGGCCCAGAGCTGCCAAGGCTCCCCAGCACGGCTGCAGCTGCTGGCACAGCTTGGCCCAGCTGCACAGCTGCCCCTCAGGGCCCCGGCCAGCCGGGGATGGCTCTGGGCAGCTCCCTGGCCAGGAGCGGCCCCAAGCGCCTCTGCCTTTCCAGGGCAATCTGCTCCCTGCTCTTTCTCCTCCCCACCTTGCTCTGCCCCTGCCCGCTGCCCCTGGGGCTGCTCTTGGCCAGGCAGCCTCAGTGGGAGCCAGCACTGGCTGCAGCCCCAGCGGGCTCCCCAGGACAAGGCCCAGCAATTAAGAGGCCAATTAGAGCACTGGGCAGCAGCAGAACCCTCAGCAGAGTTATTTGGACAACCCTGGACTCAGCACAACTCCACAGCAGCCTCACTGGGAGTGTTCCCTGCCTACAATCGACTTTCAAAAGAAGCCGTTTGATAGAAGGATGAACAAACCCTCACCGTTTTCTTTTCCAGTATTTCCAAAGTCTGACAAAGAATAAAACAAACAGAAGCTCCAGAAGAAGCAGGCCTGCCATTAACACTAGCCAGCAGGGTGTTCCCTGACAGAGACCACTTCTGATATCCTTCTGGGAGTCAGGAACATGTGTTGTGGTGGCAGCTGCATCTGTGGGAGCAATGGGGAGCGTGAGCCCGTGCTGTGCCCCACTGCTGAGCTGGCAGCACGGTGCACACGGCCAGGACATTCTGTGTTTCCCCCAGAGCTGGGCCTGCAGCCACCTTGGTGCCCCTTGGCACAGCAGGAGGGACCTTGGGGCACCAGTGCCCTTTCCCAGGGGCTGTCACCGAGCTCCAGAGGCCTCCAAGCCCAGGTGCCTGCAGCTTTGGCTGCTGCCGGGCCGTGGAAGGGCAGGATCTGGGGAAAGAGCTGCTGCCACACGGCCCCAGCAAGGGAAGAGCCTGGCACAGCAAATTACCTCCTCTAAATATGTCCATGTCCATGTCTGGCATCGCCTTCCTTTCTGAAGCAGGGGCATCCAATGAATCACTGATTCTTCTGGGAAACATCTTCTGTACAGCTTTTTGGTCCATCACTTAAGAAAGGAAAATGGACATGTGGATCAGAGAGAACTGTTGCTCATTCACGGAGGTGGCGTCTTCAGGAGGTCATGCTTGTCAAAAATGGGGATAAAATTCAGGGAACCTCTGGGATTTGGGGCTGGGCCAGGGCCCTCCCTCATCCAATCGGCCGCCAGTCCTGAGCAAAAGGTGTGAGAGGATCATGCCCAGTGAGGGCACATACGGCCACAGGTCTGTCCTGGCACCTGCAGCAGGGCTGCCTGGCCGAGCTTTGGGCTCTGAGCTCGAAGCTCTCCCAGGGGAAAGGACTTGACCTACCCTCAGCATCTCCCACAGGCTCTATCTTGGATGTGGGTTGAGAAGCCCGATCACTGCGATGAAGAGGTTCAGCTGCAAAGAAAGGCAGGACAGAAGAGCTCCCGTGGCACTGCAGGAGATCCTCAGGCTCCCTGGGGCTGCCAAAGGAGCCACCCAAGGCACAGCCCCGGGCCACAGCCCTGGGCCCGGCCCCTTCCCTCTCTGCTCTTCTCCGTGGCTGCACAGAGCACACGGAAGGACACCCTGGCATTGCACACGGGAAGAGGATTGACAGCTCAGTGCTCCTTCCTGCCACTGACAGTGATCCTGTGGGACCACTCAGGGCTCCAGAAGGGAGCAGGGCAAGGTTTCTAGAATCCCTCAACCTTCAGAGGAACTCTAGGGAAATGGCACATGGGCAAACTCTTGCCACACTTTCTCTGATTATTCTGTCACTGAGAACTTGCCTTCAGCATCCTCCAGAGTGTTCAAAGTGTCACTTGCCAGCAATCCCAAATACTCCATGTCACGTTCCCAATCTAGAAGGGAGCACAGATGAGAAGCATTTCCATGGAGTGCTGGGATCCCCTTCTGCCTTAGGGAACGGGGCACTGCCAGGGGGTCGGGTCAGGCCGTGGGAGGCAGATGTCAGGGGACAGGGCCAAAGCTGCAGAGGGGCCTGGGGAGCTCTGGGCTGGCTCTGGTCACACTCCACACAATTTCCATGCCCTGGGGAACATCCCTGGAGCAGCCCAGTGTCCCTGGGGTTTCTCTCCCTCTCAGAGGAAACCCTCCCTAAATCCATGGGGAAAACTTCAGCAGGCAGTGCCACAACCACCCCTCCTTGCATCTCTTGTCTATGAGCTGAGACAGCTCAAGGAACAGTCAGGGCCTCTCAGACAGGGCAGGCCCTGGGGGAAGAGCGGCTGCCACACAGCCCCAGCAAGGGCTGAGCCTGGCACATCAATTACCTCCTCTCCCTGTGCCCGTGCCTGGCACTGCCTCCCTTCCTTCAGGAAATGCTGCTGTCCACAGAGCCTTTCTGTCGTTCCCTTGAGAAAGGAAGAGGCACAGCTGGATAAGATGGAACCACTACACTCTGGAGAGGTGGCCTCTTCAGGAGGCAATCCTTGTCAAAGTTTGAGGAAAAGGCCCAGGATATGGGGGCTGTGACCGGGCTGTCTCTGGTCCAACCACCATTTCTCCTGATCTTCCCAGAGCCCTGGAAACTGCAGGGATCTCAGGGTGTGCCTGGCCCCCGGTGCACTTTGGGCTCCCTGTCTGCTGATGCCCAATGCCTTCCTGCAGAGCCTGGGGAGAAGCTGCAGCCAGGCCAGGCTGGGAAACAGCCCTGCAGGCTGTGAAAGCAGCAGTGGGGAAGCGAGGCTGCCATGGATCCCTTCCTGCTCTGCCGGGCACGGCGTGTCCAGAGGTGCAGAGCAAGGCCCCGGCTGGGAGTGTCAGGAGAAGGCTCAGGGACATGAACCCACCTTGACCTTTGTGCAATTCATTCACAATTTGTTTCAGCATGTCACTTGAATCAATCAATTCCTTCTCTCCTGTGATTTTGTTCTTCCCTGTTGGAGCACCTTAACAGAAAGTGTTTCCGTTTTCCAGGAACAGATCCCACGAACCCAGGGCTCAGCCGGTGGGGTCAGCTGGGACACACGACTCACCTCTGCGATGGGAGCTGGGCTTGCCTGCAGCAACCCGGAAAGGTGGTGCAGAATTCCTCTCTGCAGACACCCCTGTAGCTGAAGAGTCACAGAAATTTCTGTCATCTGGTTCCTGCCAGGTTGTCAATGATATTTGCTTGGTGGTACAGTGAGAACGTACCTACACGAGGCTCCGAGAGCTTCAAAACTTTATCCAGCCAAGCTAAAGGAGAAGCCTCCCCAGGAGCCTGATCTAGAAAGGAGCACAGATGAGAACCTTTTTCAGAGTGTGCTGGGATCCCCTTCTGCCTTAGGGAACAGGGCACTGCCAGGGGGTCGGGTCAGTCAGTGGGAGGCAGATGTCAATGGACAGGGCCAAAGCCGCCGAGGGGCCTGGGGAGCTCTGGGCTGGTTCTGGTCACTCTTCACACTCTTTCCATGCCCAGGGCAACATCCCTGGAGGGCAGGCACTGCCAAGCAGCAGAGATGGCAGCTCAGGCCTCAGCAGGCCTCAGGCCCAGTGGCTCAGCAATTACCTCCTGTGACTGTACCTGGCATTGGCTCCCTTCCTGCAGCAGAGTCTGCCATGGAGCCATTGCATCCTCCAGGAAACGCCGCTTTCAGCACACTTTTTTGGTCCTTCTCTGAAGAAGGGAAGTTGTACAGCTGGATCAGATAAAACGCATCCACAGAGGGGAGGTGGCATTTTCCGGAGGCAATGCTTGTCAAAGACATTGATCAGTACGATGACTCACCCATGAGATGGGAGCTGGGCTTGTGTGCTGCCACCAGCAAAGGAGCTGGAGAATTTCTGCCTGCATACACCCCTGTAACTCAACAACCAAACAATCTTCTGTCATCTCTGCCCTCCTGGCTGACTCTTGGGCTCTGAGCTGGCAGCTCTCCCCAGCGGAACTGACTTGACCTACCTTCAGCACCTCCCACAGGCTCGGTCCTGGACATGGCTTCAGAAGTCAGAACACCTTGATGAAGAGGTTCAGCTGCAAAGAAAGGCAGGACAGAAGAGCTCCCGTGGCACTGCAGGAGATCCTCAGGCTCCCTGGGGCTGCCAAAGGAGCCACCCAAGGCACAGCCCCGGGCCACAGCCCTGGGCCCGGCCCCTTCCCTCTCTGCTCTTCTCCATGACTGCACAGAGCACACGGAAGGACACCCTGGCATTGCACACGGGAAGAGGATTGACAGCTCAATGCTCCTTCCTGCCACTGACAGTGATCCTGTGGGACCACTCAGGGCTCCAGAAGGGAGCAGGGCAAGAATTCTAGAATCCTTCAGCCTTCACTTGACCTTATCGAAAATAGCACATGTATGGTCTTTTGTCAGCTTCAAAACCAATTATTCTCCCAGTAAAAAATGAAATTCAACACTTGCCTCCAGCATTCGCCACGATGTTCAAAGTGTCATTAACCAGCACTTGCAAATAATACAAGTCATGATCCAGATCTAGAAGGGAGCACAGATGAGAAGCATTTCCATGGAGTGCTGGGATTCCGTTCTGCCTTAGGGAACAGGACACTGCCATGGGGTTGGGTCAGGCCGTGGGAGGCAGATGTCAGGGGACAGGGCCAAAGCTGCAGAGGGGCCTGGGGAGCTCTGGGCTGGCTCTACTCACACTCCACACAATTTCCATGCCCTGTTCAGCATCCCGGGAGAGGACACTGGAGCAGCCCAGGCCCCATTGGAGCTCTCTCCCTCCCAGAGGAAACCGTCCCTACAGGCTGGGGAAAACCATCCCCAAGGCTCTCCGGGGAGAAGGGAGCGCTGTCCCGGGAAAGGGCAGCCAGGCCCCGGCTCACCTGCTCCCCGCACTCGCCACAAAGCTGCCTGGGCAGACGTGGCAGGCAGGGCCACTGCAAGCAGGAGCAGGAGCAAGAGGCGCAGAGCAAGGGCCATGGTGCCTTGCCCTGAGCCAGTGCCCAGCTCTTGCTGCCACCACTGTGCCAATGTCAGCACCGCTGCTGCCGCTGCTGCCACAGCAGTTGTGGTCAGGGACTGACTGCTGGGTCCTTGTGGTGCTGTGCAGCCACGGGTCTCTGGGGCCTCTGTGACCTCAGAGCCTGCTGTGACCTCCGCCTGATGTCACCTCAGAGCCTGCTGTGACCTCAGCCTGATGTCACCTCAGAGCCTGCTGTGATCTCATGGCCTTGGCTGTAACCACTGTGTTCCCCCCGTCTGTACTAATGGGCTGCCTGGATTGTAAATGTTTGGCTTCATCAAAGAGCCATGGCTTAGCCAAACCATTGTTTTTCCTGCTGACATTGCTGGTCAGGCTGAGCCCCTGGAGGTGCTCTTGATGGGTTCCCTCTTTTCCAGGCCACGCCAACTGGAGGAGGTCCATGGCCAGGTGATGCCACTGCAGGAAATGTGCCCCCAGCCCAGGGACGCTCAGCATGGGCTCCCCCAGCCCCTCGGGGCCCCGCCGCTGCTCACAGCAGCCCCTGCCTGCCTCCTGCCTGCCCACACCGTGGGGCATCCACGGCTGCTCCCGGCCATGGAGCTCAGCAGTGCGGCTGCCCTCTGGGCTTTGCTGGTAGTAAACACCCAGACACAGCTGTGACATCTCAATTTCTTTATTTGAACCAAAAACATGGGCCAACCCCTGCCCAGGCAGACAGGGGCTTCCCACCTTCATTCCTGGCCAGAGAGCCGGGCCAGTCCTTTCAGCAACATGGGGTCTTATTTTGGTGGCAGCATCTGCACAGGAACAAGCTGGTAATGCAGCTGTGACAGGGACAGTGGGCATGGAGATGTGAAATATCTGGTACAGATGTTCCAGACTGAGGTCTTTGGCTGTACTTGTGAAGCTGCAGTGGGGCACCAGTGGATAGAAGAGGTGGTCACGGCTGCAGCTGCAGCTGGCACAGAGGAACCCTTCTGCACTCCAGGAGAGTCCCACTGCTCTCAAAGTTTGCCTCTAAAGACTAAGAACTGAGCTTGTCAGGAATCCCGGAAAATATGTGGGAAAAGGTTTTAAGTAATTTGGTTGTGACTAGGTACCAATCTCCAGCGGGAAAAGAGCCTCTGCAGTAGGCTGTGTGTTTTAGGGTGTGTTAGTTCTATCTAGAGTAAAGACTACCAGGTAAATGCAAATTATTTTTATTCTAGAATTATAAAAGTAGTTCAGAATCCTAAAGCTTTTGTTCTGAAGAGTTGTCCAGAACCCTAAAAACCCTAGAAGTTGTCTAGAAACCTACTTTGAAAAATGTAGATCGATTGTGGGGAAAAAGGAAGAAATAGTGGGGATTTCTTTCTATGAAAAATATTCCTAAGCCTTGCAAAATGAAAAATGAACAAAGTAGCTGCTGGTCTCAGGAGCCTGACTGCTGCCTGCCTACCCAGCACTGGCTGTGCCCAGACAAGGAGCTCCACCAGTGCTGGTGGTACCACCCAGACGCCGGAGCTGAAGCCCAAAAATGCTGCTCAAGCCCTTCGTGTGCAGCAGGGATCCACCTTCACTCCTGGCTGGACACCAGGGCCAGCACCTTCTGGTCCTGTCCTGGTTGGTGCTGACGTGTCCACGGGAACAATCTGGTAATGCAGTCGTGGCAGGGACGTGGGACGCTGGCTTGGAGTTGCACAATGAGAGGTACAGGTCACTACAGCTGAAGTCTTTGGCTGCTCTTGTGAAGCTGCAGGGGTGCTCCTGTGGAGAGAGGAGTGTGTGAGGGCCCGGCTGGCGCTGGCACACAGGGAGCCTCCTGCACAGCAGGGCCCAGAGCTGCCAAGGCTCCCCAGCACGGCTGCAGCTGCTGGCACAGCTTGGCCCAGCTGCACAGCTGCCCCTCAGGGCCCCGGCCAGCCGGGGATGGCTCTGGGCAGCTCCCTGGCCAGGAGCGGCCCCAAGCGCCTCTGCCTTTCCAGGGCAATCTGCTCCCTGCTCTTTCTCCTCCCCACCTTGCTCTGCCCCTGCCCGCTGCCCCTGGGGCTGCTCTTGGCCAGGCAGCCTCAGTGGGAGCCAGCACTGGCTGCAGCCCCAGCGGGCTCCCCAGGACAAGGCCCAGCAATTAAGAGGCCAATTAGAGCACTGGGCAGCAGCAGAACCCTCAGCAGAGTTATTTGGACAACCCTGGACTCAGCACAACTCCACAGCAGCCTCACTGGGAGTGTTCCCTGCCTACAATCGACTTTCAAAAGAAGCCGTTTGATAGAAAGATGAACAAACCCTCACCGTTTTCTCTTGAAGCAACACCAGATTCCAACACAGCATAAAATGAAGACAAGCTCCAGAAGAAGCAGGCCTGCCATTAACACTAGCACACATCGTGGTTGCCAACAGCAGCCACTGCCAGTGCCCTTCTGGGAGTCAGGAACACGTGTTGTGGTGGCAGCTGCATCTGTGGGAGCAATGGGGAGCGTGAGCCCGTGCTGTGCCCCAGTGCTGAGCTGGCAGCACGGTGCACACGGCCAGGACATTCTGTGTTTCCCCCAGAGCTGGGCCTGCAGGCACCTTGCTGCCCCTTGGCACAGCAGGAGGGACCTTGGGGCACCAGTGCCCTTTCCCAGGGGCTGTCACCGAGCTCCAGAGGCCTCCAAGCCCAGGTGCCTGCAGCTTTGGCTGCTGCTGGGCCGTGCAAGGGCAGGAGCTGGGGGAAGAGCTGCTGCCACACGGCCCCAGCGAGGGCTGAGCCTGGCACATCAATTACCTTCTTTAACTGTGCCCATGTCTTTGTCTGTGTCTGCCATCACCTCCCTTACTGCAGCAGGGGCTGCCACCGAGCCTCTATTTTCTCCGTAATGTTCCTCCTTCAGCGCAGATTTTTGGTCCATCACTTAAGAAAGGAAAATGGACATGTGGATCAGATAGAACCGTTCCCCATTCAGGGAGGTGGCATTTTCAGGACATCATGCTAGTCGAAGTCATGGATAAGATTCAGGAAATGTCTTGGCCTCTAGTCCTGAGCAGAATGTTGTGAGAGGATCGTGCCCAGCGAGGGCACACACGGGCACGGCACTGTCCTGGCACCTGCAGCGATGTCCCACTGTCCGAGCTGTGGGCTCTGAGCTGGCAGCTCTCCCAGGGGAAAGGACTTGACCTACCCTCAGCATCTCCCACAGGCTCGGTCCTGGACATGGCTTCAGAAGTCAGAACACCTTGATGAAGAGGTTCAGCTGCAAAGAAAGGCAGGACAGAAGAGCTCCCGTGACACTGCAGGAGATCCTCAGGCTCCCTGGGGCTGCCAAAGGAGCCACCCAAGGCACAGCCCCGGGCCACAGCCCTGGGCCCGGCCCCTTCCCTCTCTGCTCTTCTCCGTGGCTGCACAGAGCACACGGAAGGACACCCTGGCATTGCACACGGGAAGAGGATTGACAGCTCAATGCTCCTTCCTGCCACTGACAGTGATCCTGTGGGACCACTCAGGGCTCCAGAAGGGAGCAGGGCAAGAATTCTAGAATCCCTCAACCTTCAGAGAAAATCTAGGGAAATGGCACATGGGCAAGCTCTTGCCACACTTTCTCTGATTATTCTGTCACTGAGAACTTGCCTTCAGCATCCTCCAGAGTGTCACTCGCCAGCAATCCCAAATACTCCATGTCACGTTCCCAGTCTAGAAGGGAGCACAGATGAGAAGCATTTCCATGGAGTGCTGGGGTCCCCTTCTGCCTTAGGGAACGGGGCACTGCCAAGGGGTCGGGTCAATCCGTGGGAGGCAGATGTCAGGGGACAGGGCCAAAGCTGCAGAGGGGCCTGGAGAGCTCTGGGCTGGCTCTGGTCACACTCCACACAATTTCCATGCCCTGGGAAACATCCCTGGAGCAGCCCAGTGTCCCTGGGGTTTCTCTCCCTCCCAGAGGAAACCCTCCCTAAATCCATGGGGAAAACTTCAGCAGGCAGTGCCACAACCACCCCTCCTTGCATCTCTTGTCTATGAGCTGAGACAGCTCAAGGAACAGTCAGGGCCTCTCAGACAGGGCAGGCCCTGGGGGAAGAGCGGCTGCCACACAGCCCCAGCAAGGGCTGAGCCTGGCACATCAATTACCTCCTCTCCCTGTGCCCGTGCCTGGCACTGTCTCCCTTCCTTCAGGAAATGCTGCTGTCCACAGAGCCTTTCTGTCGTTCCCTTGAGAAAGGAAGAGGCACAGCTGGATAAGATGGAACCACTACACACTGGAGAGGTGGCCTCTTCAGGAGGCAATCCTTGTCAAAGTTTGAGGAAAAGGCCCAGGATATGGGGGCTGTGACTGGGCTGTCTCTGGTCCAACCACCATCTCTCCTGATCTGCCCAGAGCCCTTGAAACTGCAGGGATCTCAGGGTGTGCCTGGCCCCTGGTGCACTTTGGGCTGCCTGTCTGCTGATGCCCAATGCCTTCCTGCAGAGCCTGGGGAGAAGCTGCAGCCAGGCCAGGCTGGGAAACAGCCCTGCAGGCTGTGAAAGCAGCAGTGGGGCAGCGAGGCTGCCATGGATCCCTTCCCGCTGTGCCGGGCACGGCGTGTCCAGAGGTGCAGAGCCAGGCCTCGACTGGGAGTGTCAGGAGAAGGCTCAGGGACATGAACCCACCTGGTCCTCCCTGCTGCGTTTTATTCTGTGTTTGCCTGATGGGTTCCGACGATTCCTGGGGTTTCTTGGGTCCTGTAGCTTTGTACTTCCCTGTTGGAGGACCTTAGGGGAAAGTATTTGCATTTCCGAATACCAGTCCTACAAAACCAAGGCTCAGCCTGTAGGGTCAGCAGGGACACACGACTCACCCCTGTGATGGGCGCTGGGCTTGTGTGCAGTATCCACCAAAGGAGCTGGAAAAGTCTTCCCTGCAGATACGCCTGCAACTGAACAGCCAGAGAAGCTTCTGTCACCTCCCCTGCTCTGCACGGGCAGCACTGAGCCACGGGAGCAGTGAGAGGATCGTGCCCAGTGAGGGCACACACGGGCACGGCTCTGTCCTGGCACCTGCAGCAGGGCTGCCCTGGCCGAGCTGTGGGCTCTGAGCTGGCAGCTCTCCCAGGGGAAAGGACTTGACCTACCCTCAGCACCTCCCACAGGCTCTGTCTTGGATGTGGGTTGTGAAGCCGGATCACTGCGATGAAGATGTTCAGCTGCAAAGAAAGGCAGGACTGAAGAGCTCCCGTGGCACTGCAGGAGATCCTCAGGCTCCCTGGGGCTGCCAAAGGAGCCACCCAAGGCACAGCCCCGGGCCACAGCCCTGGGCCCGGCCCCTTCCCTCTCTGCTCTTCTCCGTGGCTGCACAGAGCACACGGAAGGACACCCTGGCATTGCACACGGGAAGGGGATTGACAGCTGAATGCTCCTTCCTGCCACTGACAGTGATCCTGTGGGACCACTCAGGGCTCCAGAAGGGAGCAGGGCAAGGTTTCCAGAATTCAAACAATCTTCAGACTCTTAAAGGAAAGGAGTACCATATTTATGAGCTTTTTCCACATAGACACTGATTGTTCTCTCAGTAAAAAGGGAAATTCAGTATACTTGCCTCTAGCACTCTTCAGGATCTTCCAAGTGTCATTCAGGAGCACTTGCAAATACTCCATGTCATGTTTCCAGTCTAGAAGGGAGCACAGATCAGAAGCATTTCCATGGAGTGCTGGGATCCCCTTCTGCCTTAGGGATAGGGGCACTTCCAGGGGGTAGGGTCAGTCCATGGGAGGCAGATGTCAGTGGACAGGGCCAAAGCTGCCGAGGGGCCTGGGGAGCTCTGGGCTGGCTCTGGTCACTCTCCACACTCTTTCCAGGCCCTGGGCAACATCCCTGGGGGGCAGGCACTGCCAAGCAGCAGAGATGGCAGCTCAGGCCTCAGCAGGGCTCAGGACCTGAGGCTCAGCAATTACCTCCTATGAATGTGCTTGGCATCGCCTCCCTTCCTGCAGCAGAGTCTGCCGTGGAGCCACTGCTTCCTCTGGGAAATTCTTCCTTGTGCACATCCTCTCCTTTCATTTCTGGAAACAAGGACAGCTCTGTCAGATTGAAGCGTTCCCCATAGGAGAGGGTGCACCTCCTGGAGGCAATGGTTGTCAAAGACATGGATAAGGATCAGGAATCCCTATAAACTTTTTGTGTAGGCCAGGGCCATCCATCTCCAAAGAGCCACCCTTCGTGATCTACCCAGAGCCCAGGAAGCTCCAGGGATCTCAGGGCGTGCCTGGCCCCTGGTGCGCTTTGGGCTCCCTGTCTGCTGATGCCCAATGCCTTCCTGCAGAGCCTGGGGAGAAGCTGCAGCCAGGCCAGGCTGGGAAACAGCCCTGCAGGCTGTGAAAGCAGCAGTGGGGCAGCGAGGCTGCCGTGGATCCCTTCCCGCTGTGCCGGGCACGGCGTGTCCAGAGGTGCAGAGCAAGGCCCCGGCTGGGAGTGTCAGGAGAAGGCTCAGGGACATGAACCCACCTGGTCCTCCCTGCTGCGTTTTATTCTGTGTTTGCCTGATGGGTTCAGACGACTCCTGGGGTTTCTTGGGTCGTGCAGCTTTGTACTTCCCTGTTGGAGGACCTTGGGGCGAAGAATTTCCATTTTCCCAGGAACAGATCCCACGAACCCAGGGCTCAGCCCCTGGGGTCAGCAGGGAAACACGACTCACCCCTGCGATGGGAACTGGGCTTGTGTACAGTATCCACCAAAGGAGCTGGAAAAGTCCTCCGTGCAGTCACAGCTGTAACTCAAGAGTCACAGAAGCTTCTGTCACCTCTGCTGCTTTGAACGGGCAGCACTGAGCCACAGGAGCAGTGAGAGGATCGTGCCCAGTGAGGGCACACACGGGCACGGCTCTGTCCTGGCACTGCCAGCGATGCCCCCCTGGCCGAGCTGTGGGCTCTGAGCTGGCAGCTCTCCCAGGGGAAAGGACTTGACCTACTTTCAGCATTTTCCTGAGATTTAATCCTGAATGTGGGTTCTGAAGCCAGATCACCTTCTGGAAGTGTTTTGTCTGCAAAGAAAGGCAGGACTGAAGAGCTCCCGTGGCACTGCAGGAGATCCTCAGGCTCCCTGGGGCTGCCAAAGGAGCCACCCAAGGCACAGCCCCGGGCCACAGCCCTGGGCCCGGCCCCTTCCCTCTCTGCTCTTCTCCGTGGCTGCACAGAGCACACGGAAGGACACCCTGGCATTGCACACGGGAAGAGGATTGACAGCTCAATGCTCCTTCCTGCCACTGACAGTGATCCTGTGGGACCACTCAGGGCTCCAGAAGGGAGCAGGGAAAGGTTTTCAGAATCCTGCAACCCTGAGATCATGTTAAGGAAAAGGACACCTGGGCAAGCTCTTGCCACACTGACTCATGTGATTCTCGTATGATTCACAAAAGGTGCATTGCAAACTTGCCTCCAACATCTGGCACGGTCTTCAAACCATCATTCGCCAGCAGCTCCAAATAATCCATGTCCTGGTCCCAACCTAGAACGGAGCACAGATCAGAAGCATTTCCATGGAGTGCTGGGATCCCCTTCTGCCTTAGGGAACGGGGCACTGCCAGGGGGTCGGGTCAGGCCGTGGGAGGCAGATGTCAGGGGACAGGGCCAAAGCTGCAGAGGGGCCTGGGGAGCTCTGGGCTGGCTCTGGTCACTCTCCACACTCTTTGTAGGCCCTGGGCAACATCCCTGGAGGGGCAGCTTGCGCAGTCCAGGTTCCCTGGGGGCTCTTGCCTTCCTGCAGAGGAAACTCTCCCTAAAGCCCGGAGAAAATCTACAGCAGGCTGTGCCAAAACCTTCCCTCATTTCACGTCTCCTGGTGATGGTGCAGGTCCCCCAGCCCAAGGGGACACATCCAGGCCCTGACAGGCCCCAGTGCAGCCCCTGCCCAGTGGGGAGGCAGGCCTGGCTCTGGCCCCGGGCTCAGGGCAGGGCTCCCGCTCGGGGCTGCTCCTGTGCCTTGGGCCTCTGGGCACTCAGGGCCAGCTCCGGGAGCAGCTGCAGCGGGAGGGACCTTGGGGCACCAGTGCCCTTTCCCAGGTGCTGTCAACGAGCTCCAGCGGCCTCCAAGCCCAGGTGCCTGCAGCTTTGGCTGCTGCTGGGCTGTGCAAGAGCAGGTGCTGGGGGAAGAGCTGCTGCCACACAGCCCCAGCGAGGGTAAAGCCTGTCACAAAATTACCTTCTTTAACACTGTCCATGTCCGTGTCCGTGTCTGCGTTTGTGTCCGTGTCCGTGTCCGTGTCCGTGCCTGTGTCCGCATCCATGTCCGTGTCTGTGTCTGCCATCACCTCCCTTCCTGTAGCACGGGCTGCCACCAAGCCACTGCTTTCTCCGGGGAGTTCCTCTTTCTGCACAGACTTTTGGTCCATCCCTTGTGAAAGGTAAAGGCACAGCTGGATCAGGTAAAACCGTTCACCATCTGGGATGGGGCATCTTCAGGAGACAATGCTTATCAAAGACATGGATAAGGACCCAGAAAATGGCCAGGTTATTGGGGCTCTTCAGAAGAGCCCGTACACTTGATGTCCCCAGAGCCCAGGAAGCTGTAGGGATCTCAGGGTGTGCCTGGCCCCTGGTGCACTTTGGGCTCCCTGTCTGCTGATGCCCAATGCCTTCCTGCAGGGCTGGGGCGAAGCTGCAGCCAGGCCAGGCTGGGAAACAGCCCTGCAGGGTGTGAAAGCAGCAGTGGGGCTGAGGGCAAGAGGATTGACAACTTCATGGTGCTTCCTGCCACTGACAGTGATCCTGTGGGATCACTCAGGGCTCCAGAAGGGAGCAGGGAAAGGTTTCCAGACTTCCTGCAACCCTGAGATCATGTTAAGGGAAATGGCACAGGGGCAAGCTCTTGCCACACTGACATTTATGATTCTGCCAGGAAATATGCTTTGCAAACTCGCCTTCAGCATCTAGGAAAGTCTTCAAACCATCATTCACCAGCGATTCCAAATAATCCATGTCACGCTCCCAATCTAGAAGGGAGCACAGGTCAGAAGCACTTCCATGGAGTGGTGGGATCCCCCTCTGTTTAGGGAACGGGGCACTGCCATGGGGTCGGGTCAGGCGGTGGGAGGCAGATGTCAGGGGACAGGGCCAAAGCTGCAGAGGGGCCTGGGGAGCTCTGGGCTGGCTCTGCTCACTCTCCACACTCTTTGCACGCCCTGTTCAGCATCCTTGGAGAGGGAAACTGGAGCAGCCCAGGCCCCATTGGAGCTCTCCCCCTCCCAGAGGAAACCCTCCCTACAGGCTGGGGAAAACCATCCCCAGGGCTCCCCGGGGAGAAGGGAGCGCTGTCCCGGGAAAGGGCAGCCAGGCCCCGGCTCACCTGCTCCCCGCGCTCGCCACGGAGCAGCCTGGGCAGCCCTGGCAGGCAGGGCCACTGCCAGCAGGAGCAGGAGCAAGAGGCGCAGAGCAAGGGCCATGGTGCCTTGCCCTGAGCCAGTGCCCAGCTCTTGCTGCCACCGCTGTCCTCTCAGCAATGTCGCAATGTCAGCACCGCCGCCGCCGCTGCTGCCGCAGCAGTTGAGGTCAGGAACTGACTGCTGGGTCCTTGTGGTGCTGTGCAACCACGGGGCTCTGGGGCCTCTGTGACCTCAGAGCCTGCTGTGACCTCAGCCTGATGTCACCTCAGAGCCTGCTGTGACCTCAGCCTGGTGTCACCTCAGAGCCTGCTGTGACCTCAGCCTGATGTCACCTCAGAGCCTGCTGTGACCTCATGGCCTTGGCTGTAACCACTGTGTTCCCCCCGTCTGTACTAATGGGCTGCCTGGATTGTAAATGTTTGGCTTCATCAAAGAGCCATGGCTTAGCCAAACCATTGTTTTTCCTGCTGACATTGCTGGTCAGGCTGAGCCCCTGGAGGTGCTCTTGATGGGTTCCCTCTTTTCCAGGCCACGCCAACTGGAGGAGGTCCATGGCCAGGTGATGCCACTGCAGGAAATGTGCCCCCAGCCCAGGGACGCTCAGCATGGGCTCCCCCAGCCCCTCGGGGCCCCGCCGCTGCTCACAGCAGCCCCTGCCTGCCTCCTGCCTGCCCACACCGTGGGGCATCCACGGCTGCTCCCGGCCATGGAGCTCAGCAGTGCGGCTGCCTCTGGGCTTTGCTGGGGGCAGCACACGGACACTGGGGTAACAGCTTCATCCGTCTCTTTATTGGGACATAAGAAGGGGCTGTCGCCTACGCTGGGGGGGTTGAGGTCGGGGAAGTCACCTATGCTGTTATCTAGAGGGCAGGGCGAGGGGTCTCAGGGGCAGAGGGAAGGGCCATGTTGGTCTCAGCTGGGGCTGGAGGCTGCTGGGCTGCTGCTTGAGTCTCCAGAAGAACTTGGGAATGGGCTGGGATGGGACAGAGATCAAAAAAGTGAAGGGAGTGAAGGCAGTTTGGGGATAGCTGTGGGGAGAAGAGGTGGCAGTGGCATCTACAGGAATACAACAGACGACTTTGGTGATGACTCTTCCTGGTTCCTCTTCCAACAGATCTTGAAAGGGCTACCCAGGCCCTTCCTGCTGCTAGAAGAGCTGCTGAAGCTGTCTGTGTCTGAGGTGCATCCACTGCCCTTCAGCTGGTGTTGTGAGGTGCTCCTGTGGAGAGAGCAGTGTGTGAGGGCCCAGCTGGCGCTGGCACACAGGGAGCCTCCTGCACAGCAGGGCCCAGAGCTGCCAAGGCTCCCCAGCACGGCTGCAGCTGCTGGCACAGCTTGGCCCAGCTGCACAGCTGCCCCTCAGGGCCCCGGCCAGCCGGGGATGGCTCTGGGCAGCTCCCTGGCCAGGAGCGGCCCCAAGTGCCTCTGCCTTTCCAGGGCAATCTGCTCCCTGCTCTTTCTCCTCCCCACCTTGCTCTGCCCCTGCCCGCTGCCCCTGGGGCTGCTCTTGGCCAGGCAGCCTCAGTGGGAGCCAGCACTGGCTGCAGCCCCAGCGGGCTCCCCAGGACAAGGCCCAGCAATTAAGAGGCCAATTAGAGCACTGGGCAGCAGCAGAACCCTCAGCAGAGTTATTTGGACAACCCTGGACTCAGCACAACTCCACAGCAGCCTCACTGGGAGTGTTCCCTGCCTACAATCGACTTTCAAAAGAAGCCGTTTGATAGAAAGATGAACAAACCCTCACCGTTTTCTCTTGAAGCAACACCAGATTCCAACACAGCATAAAATGAAGACAAGCTCCAGAAGAAGCAGGCCTGCCATTAACACTAGCACACATCGTGGTTGCCAACAGCAGCCACTGCCAGTGCCCTTCTGGGAGTCAGGAACACGTGTTGTGGTGGCAGCTGCATCTGTGGGAGCAATGGGGAGCGTGAGCCCGTGCTGTGCCCCACTGCTGAGCTGGCAGCACGGTGCACACGGCCAGGACGTTCTGTGTTTCCCCCAGAGCTGGGCCTGCAGGCACCTTGGTGCCCCTTGGCACAGCAGGAGGGACCTTGGGGCACCAGTGCCCTTTCCCAGGGGCTGTCACCGAGCTCCAGAGGCCTCCAAGCCCAGGTGCCTGCAGCTTTGGCTGCTGCTGGGCCGTGCAAGGGCAGGAGCTGGGGGAAGAGCTGCTGCCACACAGCCCCAGCGAGGGCTGAGCCTGGCACAGCAATTACCTTCTTTAACTGTGCCCATGTCTTTGTCTGTGTCTGCCATCACCTCCCTTACTGCAGCAGGGGCTGCCACCGAGCCTCTATTTTCTCCATAATGTTCCTCGTTCAGCGCAGATTTTTGGTCCATCACTTAAGAAAGGAAAATGGACATGTGGATCAGATAGAACCGTTCCCCATTCAGGGAGGTGGCATTTTCAGGACATCATGCTAGTCGAAGTCATGGATAAGATTCAGGAAATGTCTTGGCCTCTAGTCCTGAGCAGAATGTTGTGAGAGGATCGTGCCCAGCGAGGGCACACACGGGCACGGCACTGTCCTGGCACCTGCAGCGATGTCCCACTGTCCGAGCTGTGGGCTCTGAGCTGGCAGCTCTCCCAGGGGAAAGGACTTGACCTACCCTCAGCATCTCCCACAGGCTCGGTCCTGGACATGGCTTCAGAAGTCAGAACACCTTGATGAAGAGGTTCAGCTGCAAAGAAAGGCAGGACTGAAGAGCTCCCGTGGCACTGCAGGAGATCCTCAGGCTCCCTGGGGCTGCCAAAGGAGCCACCCAAGGCACAGCCCCGGGCCACAGCCCTGGGCCCGGCCCCTTCCCTCTCTGCTCTTCTCCGTGGCTGCACAGAGCACACGGAAGGACACCCTGGCATTGCACACGGGAAGAGGATTGACAGCTCAATGCTCCTTCCTGCCACTGACAGTGATCCTGTGGGACCACTCAGGGCTCCAGAAGGGAGCAGGGCAAGGTTTCTAGAATCCCTCAACCTTCAGAGGAACTCTAGGGAAATGGCACATGGGCAAGCTCTTGCCACACTTTCTCTGATTATTCTGTCACTGAGAACTTGCCTTCAGCATCCTCCAGAGTGTTCAAAGTGTCACTCGCCAGCAATCCCAAATACTCCATGTCACGTTCCCAGTCTAGAAGGGAGCACAGATGAGAAGCATTTCCATGGAGTGCTGGGGTCCCCTTCTGCCTTAGGGAACGGGGCACTGCCAGGGGGTCGGGTCAAGCCGTGGGAGGCAGATGTCAGGGGACAGGGCCAAAGCTGCAGAGGGGCCTGGGGAGCTCTGGGCTGGCTCTGGTCACACTCCACACAATTTCCATGCCCTGGGAAACATCCCTGGAGCAGCCCAGTGTCCCTGGGGTTTCTCTCCCTCCCAGAGGAAACCCTCCCTAAATCCATGGGGAAAACTTCAGCAGGCAGTGCCACAACCACCCCTCCTTGCATCTCTTGTCTATGAGCTGAGACAGCTCAAGGAACAGTCAGGGCCTCTCAGACAGGGCAGGCCCTGGGGGAAGAGCGGCTGCCACACAGCCCCAGCAAGGGCTGAGCCTGGCACATCAATTACCTCCTCTCCCTGTGCCCGTGCCTGGCACATGCCTCCCTTCCTTCAGGAAATGCTGCTGTCCACAGAGCCTTTCTGTCGTTCCCTTGAGAAAGGAAGAGGCACAGCTGGATAAGATGGAACCACTAGACACTGGAGAGGTGGCCTCTTCAGGAGGCAATCCTTGTCAAAGTTTGAGGAAAAGGCCCAGGATATGGGGGCTGTGACCGGGCTGTCTCTGGTCCAACCACCATCTCTCCTGATCTGCCCAGAGCCCTGGAAACTGCAGGGATCTCAGGGTGTGCCTGGCCCCTGGTGCACTTTGGGCTGCCTGTCTGCTGATGCCCAATGCCTTCCTGCAGAGCCTGGGGAGAAGCTGCAGCCAGGCCAGGCTGGGAAACAGCCCTGCAGGGTGTGAAAGCAGCAGTGGGGCAGCGAGGCTGCCATGGATCCCTTCCCGCTGGGCCGGGCACGGCGTGTCCAGAGGTGCAGAGCAAGGCCCCGACTGGGAGTGTCAGGAGAAGGCTCAGGGACATGAACCCACCTGGTCCTCCCAGCTGCGATTTATTCTGTGTTTGCCTGATGGGTTCCGACGATTCCTGGGGTTTCTTGGGTCCTGTAGCTTTGTACTTCCCTGTTGGAGGACCTTAGGGGAAAGTATTTGCATTTCCGAATACCAGTCCCACAAAACCAAGGCTCAGCCTGTAGGGTCAGCAGGGACACACGACTCACCCCTGTGATGGGCGCTGGGCTTGTGTGCAGTATCCACCAAAGGAGCTGGAAAAGTCTTCCCTGCAGATACGCCTGCAACTGAACAGCCAGAGAAGCTTCTGTCACCTCCCCTGCTCTGCACGGGCAGCACTGAGCCACGGGAGCAGTGAGAGGATCGTGCCCAGTGAGGGCACACACGGGCACGGCTCTGTCCTGGCACCTGCAGCGGGGGCCCCCTGGCCGAGCTGTGGGCTCTGAGCTGGCAGCTCTCCCAGGGGAAAGGACTTGACCTACCCTCAGCACCTCCCACAGGCTCTGTCTTGGATGTGGGTTGTGAAGCCGGATCACTGCGAAGAAGATGTTCAGCTGCAAAGAAAGGCAGGACTGAAGAGCTCCCGTGGCACTGCAGGAGATCCTCAGGCTCCCTGGGGCTGCCAAAGGAGCCACCCAAGGCACAGCCCCGGGCCACAGCCCTGGGCCCGGCCCCTTCCCTCTCTGCTCTTCTCCGTGGCTGCACAGAGCACACGGAAGGACACCCTGGCATTGCACACGGGAAGAGGATTGACAGCTCAATGCTCCTTCCTGCCACTGACAGTGATCCTGTGGGACCACTCAGGGCTCCAGAAGGGAGCAGGGAAAGGTTTCCAGAATTCAAACTATTTTCAGACTCTTAAAGGAAAGGAGTTCCATATTTATGAGCTTTTTCCACATAGACACTGATTGTTCTCTCAGTAAAAAGGGAAATTCAGTATACTTGCCTCTAGCACTCTTCAGGATCTTCCAAGTGTCATTCAGGAGCACGTGCAAATACTCCATGTCATGTTTCCAGTCTAGAAGGGAGCACAGATCAGAAGCATTTCCATGGAGTGGTGGGATCCCCTTCTGCCTTAGGGACGGGGACACTTCCAGGGGGTAGGGTCAGTCCATGGGAGGCAGATGTCAGTGGACAGGGCCAAAGCTGCAGAGGGGCCTGGGGAGCTCTGGGCTGGCTCTGGTCACTCTCCACACTTTTTCCAGGCCCTGGGCAACATCCCTGGGGGGCAGGCACTGCCAAGCAGCAGAGATGGCAGCTCAGGCCTCAGCAGGGCTCAGGACCTGAGGCTCAGCAATTACCTCCTGTGAATGTGCTTGGCATCGCCTCCCTTCCTGCAGCAGAGTCTGCCGTGGAGCCACTGCTTCCTCTGGGAAATTCTTCCTTGTGCACATCCTCTCCTTTCATTTCTGGAAACAAGGACAGCTCTGTCAGATTGAAGCGTTCCCCATAGGAGAGGGTGCACCTCCTCGGAGGCAATGGTTGTCAAAGACATGGATAAGGATCAGGAATCCCTATAAACTTTTTGTGTAGGCCAGGGCCATCCATCTCCAAAGAGCCATCCTTCGTGATCTACCCAGAGCCCAGGAAGCTGCAGGGATCTCAGGGCGTGCCTGGCCCCTGGTGCACTTTGGGCTCCCTGTCTGCTGATGCCCAATGCCTTCCTGCAGAGCCTGGGGAGAAGCTGCAGCCAGGCCAGGCTGGGAAACAGCCCTGCAGGCTGTGAAAGCAGCAGTGGGGCAGCGAGGCTGCCGTGGATCCCTTCCCGCTGTGCCGGGCACGGCGTGGCCAGAGGTGCAGAGCAAGGCCCCGGCTGGGAGTGTCAGGAGAAGGCTCAGGGACATGAACCCACCTGGTCCTCCCTGTTGCGTTTTATTCTGTGTTTGCCTGATGGGTTCAGACGACTCCTGGGGTTTCTTGGGTCGTGCAGCTTTGTACTTCCCTGTTGGAGGACCTTGGGGCGAAGAATTTCCATTTTCCCAGGAACAGATCCCACGAACCCAGGGCTCAGCCCCTGGGGTCAGCAGGGAAACACGACTCACCCCTGCGATGGGAACTGGGCTTGTGTACAGTATCCACCAAAGGAGCTGGAAAAGTCCTCCGTGCAGTCACAGCTGTAACTCAAGAGTCACAGAAGCTTCTGTCACCTCTGCTGCTTTGCACGGGCAGCACTGAGCCACAGGAGCAGTGAGAGGATCGTGCCCAGTGAGGGCACACACGGGCACGGCTCTGTCCTGGCACTGCCAGCGATGCCCCCCTGGCCGAGCTGTGGGCTCTGAGCTGGCAGCTCTCCCAGGGGAAAGGACTTGACCTACTTTCTGCATTTTCCTGAGATTTAATCCTGAATGTGGGTTCTGAAGCCAGATCACCTTCTGGAAGTGTTTTGTCTGCAAAGAAAGGCAGGACATGAAGAGGCTCCCGTGGCACTGCAGGAGATCCTCAGGCTCCCTGGGGCTGCCAAAGGAGGCACCCAAGGCACAGCCCCGGGCCACAGCCCTGGGCCCGGCCCCTTCCCTCTCTGCTCTTCTCCGTGGCTGCACAGAGCACACGGAAGGACACCCTGGCATTGCACACGGGAAGAGGATTGACAGCTCAATGCTCCTTCCTGCCACTGACAGTGATCCTGTGGGACCACTCAGGGCTCCAGAAGGGAGCAGGGAAAGGTTTTCAGAATCCTGCAACCCTGAGATCATGTTAAGGAAAAGGACACCTGGGCAAGCTCTTGCCACACTGACTCATGTGATTCTCGTATGATTCACAAAAGGTGCATTGCAAACTTGCCTCCAACATCTGGCACGGTCTTCAAACCATCATTCGCCAGCAGCTCCAAATAATCCATGTCCTGGTCCCAACCTAGAACGGAGCACAGATCAGAAGCATTTCCATGGAGTGCTGGGATCCCCTTCTGCCTTAGGGAACGGGGCACTGCCAGGGGGTCGGGTCAGGCCGTGGGAGGCAGATGTCAGGGGACAGGGCCAAAGCTGCAGAGGGGCCTGGGGAGCTCTGGGCTGGCTCTGGTCACTCTCCACACTCTTTGTAGGCCCTGGGCAACATCCCTGGAGGGGCAGCTTGCGCAGTCCAGGTTCCCTGGGGGCTCTTGCCTTCCTGCAGAGGAAACTCTCCCTAAAGCCCGGAGAAAATCTACAGCAGGCTGTGCCAAAACCTTCCCTCATTTCACGTCTCCCGGTGATGGTGCAGGTCCCCCAGCCCAAGGGGACACAGCCAGGCCCTGACAGGCCCCAGTGCAGCCCCTGCCCAGTGGGGAGGCAGGCCTGGCTCTGGCCCCGGGCTCAGGGCAGGGCTCCCGCTCGGGGCTGCTCCTGTGCCTTGGGCCTCTGGGCACTCAGGGCCAGCTCCGGGAGCAGCTGCAGCGAGAGGGACCTTGGGGCACCAGTGCCCTTTCCCAGGTGCTGTCAACGAGCTCCAGCGGCCTCCAAGCCCAGGTGCCTGCAGCTTTGGCTGCTGCTGGGCTGTGCAAGAGCAGGTGCTGGGGGAAGAGCTGCTGCCACACAGCCCCAGCGAGGGTAAAGCCTGTCACAAAATTACCTTCTTTAACACTGTCCATGTCCGTGTCCGTGTCTGCGTTTGTGTCCGTGCCCGTGTCCGTGTCCGTGCCTATGTCCGCATCCATGTCCGTGTCTGTGTCTGCCATCACCTCCCTTCCTGTAGCACGGGCTGCCACCAAGCCACTGCTTTCTCCGGGGAGTTCCTCTTTCTGCACAGACTTTTGGTCCATCCCTTGTGAAAGGTAAAGGCACAGCTGGATCAGGTAAAACCGTTCACCATCTGGGATGGGGCATCTTCAGGAGACAATGCTTATCAAAGACATGGATAAGGACCCAGAAAATGGCCAGGTTATTGGGGCTCTTCAGAAGAGCCCGTACACTTGATGTCCCCAGAGCCCAGGAAGCTGTAGGGATCTCAGGGTGTGCCTGGCCCCTGGTGCACTTTGGGCTCCCTGTCTGCTGATGCCCAATGCCTTCCTGCAGGGCTGGGGCGAAGCTGCAGCCAGGCCAGGCTGGGAAACAGCCCTGCAGGGTGTGAAAGCAGCAGTGGGGCTGAGGGCAAGAGGATTGACAACTTCATGGTGCTTCCTGCCACTGACAGTGATCCTGTGGGATCACTCAGGGCTCCAGAAGGGAGCAGGGAAAGGTTTCCAGACTTCCTGCAACCCTGAGATCATGTTAAGGGAAATGGCACAGGGGCAAGCTCTTGCCACACTGACATTTATGATTCTGCCAGGAAATATGCTTTGCAAACTCGCCTTCAGCATCTAGGAAAGTCTTCAAACCATCATTCACCAGCGATTCCAAATAATCCATGTCACGCTCCCAATCTAGAAGGGAGCACAGGTCAGAAGCACTTCCATGGAGTGGTGGGATCCCCCTCTGTTTAGGGAACAGGGCACTGACATGGGGTCGGGTCAGGCGGTGGGAGGCAGATGTCAGGGGACAGGGCCAAAGCTGCAGAGGGGCCTGGGGAGCTCTGGGCTGGCTCTGCTCACTCTCCACACTCTTTGCACGCCCTGTTCAGCATCCTTGGAGGGGAAACTGGAGCAGCCCAGGCCCCATTGGAGCTCTCCCCCTCCCAGAGGAAACCCTCCCTACAGGCTGGGGAAAACCATCCCCAGGGCTCCCCGGGGAGAAGGGAGCGCTGTCCCGGGAAAGGGCAGCCAGGCCCCGGCTCACCTGCTCCCCGCCCTCGCCACGGAGCAGCCTGGGCAGCCCTGGCAGGCAGGGCCACTGCCAGCAGGAGCAGGAGCAAGAGGCGCAGAGCAAGGGCCATGGTGCCTTGCCCTGAGCCAGTGTCCAGCTCTTGCTGCCACCGCTGTCCTCACAGCAATGTCGCAATGTCAGCACCGCCGCCGCCGCTGCTGCCGCAGCAGTTGTGGTCAGGAACTGACTGCTGGGTCCCTGTGGTGCTGTGCAACCACGGGGCTCTGGGGCCTCTGTGACCTCAGAGCCTGCTGTGACCTCCGCCTGATGTCACCTCAGAGCCTGCTGTGACCTCAGCCTGGTGTCACCTCTGAGCCTGCTGTGACCTCAGCCTGATGTCACCTCAGAGCCTGCTGTGACCTCATGGCCTTGGCTGTAACCACTGTGTTCCCCCCGTCTGTACTAATGGGCTGCCTGGATTGTAAATGTTTGGCTTCATCAAAGAGCCATGGCTTAGCCAAACCATTGTTTTTCCTGCTGACATTGCTGGTCAGGCTGAGCCCCTGGAGGTGCTCTTGATGGGTTCCCTCTTTTCCAGGCCACGCCAACTGGAGGAGGTCCATGGCCAGGTGATGCCACTGCAGGAAATGTGCCCCCAGCCCAGGGACGCTCAGCATGGGCTCCCCCAGCCCCTCGGGGCCCCGCCGCTGCTCACAGCAGCCCCTGCCTGCCTCCTGCCTGCCCACACCGTGGGGCATCCACGGCTGCTCCCGGCCATGGAGCTCAGCAGTGCGGCTGCCCTCTGGGCTTTGCTGGGGGCAGCACACGGACACTGGGGTAACAGCTTCATCCGTCTCTTTATTGGGACATAAGAAGGGGCTGTCGCCTACGCTGGGGGGGTTGAGGTCGGGGAAGTCACCTATGCTGTTATCTAGAGGGCAGGGCGAGGGGTCTCAGGGGCAGAGGGAAGGGCCATGTTGGTCTCAGCTGGGGCTGGAGGCTGCTGGGCTGCTGCTTGAGTCTCCAGAAGAACTTGGGAATGGGCTGGGATGGGACAGAGATCAAAAAAGGGAAGGGAGTGAAGGCAGTTTGGGGATAGCTGTGGGGAGAAGAGGTGGCAGTGGCATCTACAGGAATACAACAGACGACTTTGGTGATGACTCTTCCTGGTTCCTCTTCCAACAGATCTTGAAAGTGCTACCCAGGCCCTTCCTGCTGCTAGAAGAGCTGCTTAAGCTGTCTGTGTCTGAGGTGCATCCACTGCCCTTCAGCTGGTGTTGTGAGGTGCTCCTGTGGAGAGAGGAGTGTGTGAGGGCCCGGCTGGCGCTGGCACACAGGGAGCCTCCTGCACAGCAGGGCCCAGAGCTGCCAAGGCTCCCCAGCACGGCTGCAGCTGCTGGCACAGCTTGGCCCAGCTGCACAGCTGCCCCTCAGGGCCCCGGCCAGCCGGGGATGGCTCTGGGCAGCTCCCTGGCCAGGAGCGGCCCCAAGCGCCTCTGCCTTTCCAGGGCAATCTGCTCCCTGCTCTTTCTCCTCCCCACCTTGCTCTGCCCCTGCCCGCTGCCCCTGGGGCTGCTCTTGGCCAGGCAGCCTCAGTGGGAGCCAGCACTGGCTGCAGCCCCAGCGGGCTCCCCAGGACAAGGCCCAGCAATTAAGAGGCCAATTAGAGCACTGGGCAGCAGCAGAACCCTCAGCAGAGTTATTTGGACAACCCTGGACTCAGCACAACTCCACAGCAGCCTCACTGGGAGTGTTCCCTGCCTACAATCGACTTTCAAAAGAAGCCGTTTGATAGAAAGATGAACAAACCCTCACCGTTTTCTCTTGAAGCAACACCAGATTCCAACACAGCATAAAATGAAGACAAACTCCAGAAGAAGCAGGCCTGCCATTAACACTAGCACACATCGTGGTTGCCAACAGCAGCCACTGCCAGTGCCCTTCTGGGAGTCAGGAACACGTGTTGTGGTGGCAGCTGCATCTGTGGGAGCAATGGGGAGCGTGAGCCCGTGCTGTGCCCCACTGCTGAGCTGGCAGCACTGTGCACACGGCCAGGACGTTCTGTGTTTCCCCCAGAGCTGGGCCTGCAGGCACCTTGCTGCCCCTTGGCAGAGCAGGAGGGACCTTGGCGCACCAGTGCCCTTTCCCAGGGGCTGTCACCGAGCTCCAGAGGCCTCCAAGCCCAGGTGCCTGCAGCTTTGGCTGCTGCCGGGCCGTGCAAGGGCAGGAGCTGGGGGAAGAGCTGCTGCCACACAGCCCCAGCGAGGGCTGAGCCTGGCACAGCAATTACCTTCTTTAACTGTGCCCATGTCTTTGTCTGTGTCCGCCATCACCTCCCTTACTGCAGCAGGGGCTGCCACCGAGCCTCTATTTTCTCCATAATGTTCCTCCTTCAGTGTAGATTTTTGGTCCATCACTTAAGAAAGGAAAATGGACATGTGGATCAGATAGAACCGTTCCCCATTCAGGGAGGTGGCATTTTCAGGACATCATGCTAGTCGAAGTCATGGATAAGATTCAGGAAATGTCTTGGCCTCTAGTCCTGAGCAGAATGTTGTGAGAGGATCGTGCCCAGCGAGGGCACACACCGGCACGGCACTGTCCTGGCACCTGCAGCGATGTCCCACTGTCCGAGCTGTGGGCTCTGAGCTGGCAGCTCTCCCAGGGGAAAGGACTTGACCTACCCTCAGCATCTCCCACAGGCTCGGTCCTGGACATGGCTTCAGAAGTCAGAACACCTTGATGAAGAGGTTCAGCTGCAAAGAAAGGCAGGACTGAAGAGCTCCCGTGGCACTGCAGGAGATCCTCAGGCTCCCTGGGGCTGCCAAAGGAGCCACCCAAGGCACAGCCCCGGGCCACAGCCCTGGGCCCGGCCCCTTCCCTCTCTGCTCTTCTCCGTGGCTGCACAGAGCACACGGAAGGACACCCTGGCATTGCACACGGGAAGAGGATTGACAGCTCAATGCTCCTTCCTGCCACTGACAGTGATCCTGTGGGACCACTCAGGGCTCCAGAAGGGAGCAGGGCAAGGATTCTAGAATCCCTCAACCTTCAGAGGAACTCTAGGGAAATGGCACATGGGCAAGCTCTTGCCACACTTTCTCTGATTATTCTGTCACTGAGAACTTGCCTTCAGCATCCTCCAGAGTGTCACTCGCCAGCAATCCCAAATACTCCATGTCACGTTCCCAGTCTAGAAGGGAGCACAGATGAGAAGCATTTCCATGGAGTGCTGGGGTCCCCTTCTGCCTTAGGGAACGGGGCACTGCCAGGGGGTCGGGTCAGGCCGTGGGAGGCAGATGTCAGGGGACAGGGCCAAAGCTGCAGAGGGGCCTGGAGAGCTCTGGGCTGGCTCTGGTCACACTCCACACAATTTCCATGCCCTGGGAAACATCCCTGGAGCAGCCCAGTGTCCCTGGGGTTTCTCTCCCTCCCAGAGGAAACCCTCCCTAAATCCATGGGGAAAACTTCAGCAGGCAGTGCCACAACCACCCCTCCTTGCATCTCTTGTCTATGAGCTGAGACAGCTCAAGGAACAGTCAGGGCCTCTCAGACAGGGCAGGCCCTGGGGGAAGAGCGGCTGCCACACAGCCCCAGCAAGGGCTGAGCCTGGCACATCAATTACCTCCTCTCCCTGTGCCCGTGCCTGGCACAGCCTCCCTTCCTTCAGGAAATGCTGCTGTCCACAGAGCCTTTCTGTCGTTCCCTTGAGAAAGGAAGAGGCACAGCTGGATAAGATGGAACCACTACACACTGGAGAGGTGGCCTCTTCAGGAGGCAATCCTTGTCAAAGTTTGAGGAAAAGGCCCAGGATATGGGGGCTGTGACCGGGCTGTCTCTGGTCCAACCACCATCTCTCCTGATCTGCCCAGAGCCCTGGAAACTGCAGGGATCTCAGGGTGTGCCTGGCCCCTGGTGCACTTTGGGCTCCCTGTCTGCTGATGCCCAATGCCTTCCTGCAGAGCCTGGGGAGAAGCTGCAGCCAGGCCAGGCTGGGAAACAGCCCTGCAGGGTGTGAAAGCAGCAGTGGGGCAGCGAGGCTGCCATGGATCCCTTCCCGCTGGGCCGGGCACGGCGTGTCCAGAGGTGCAGAGCAAGGCCCCGACTGGGAGTGTCAGGAGAAGGCTCAGGGACATGAACCCACCTGGTCCTCCCAGCTGCGATTTATTCTGTGTTTGCCTGATGGGTTCCGACGATTCCTGGGGTTTCTTGGGTCCTGTAGCTTTGTACTTCCCTGTTGGAGGACCTTAGGGGAAAGTATTTGCATTTCCGAATACCAGTCCCACAAAACCAAGGCTCAGCCACTGGGGTCAGCAGGGACACACGACTCACCCCTGTGATGGGCGCTGGGCTTGTGTGCAGTATCCACCAAAGGAGCTGGAAAAGTCTTCCCTGCAGATACGCCTGCAACTGAACAGCCAGAGAAGCTTCTGTCACCTCCCCTGCTCTGCACGGGCAGCACTGAGCCACAGGAGCAGTGAGAGGATCGTGCCCAGTGAGGGCACACACGGGCACGGCTCTGTCCTGGCACCTGCAGCGGGGGCCCCCCTGGCCGAGCTGTGGGCTCTGAGCTGGCAGCTCTCCCAGGGGAAAGGACTTGACCTACCCTCAGCACCTCCCACAGGCTCTGTCTTGGATGTGGGTTGTGAAGCCGGATCACTGCGAAGAAGATGTTCAGCTGCAAAGAAAGGCAGGACAGAAGAGCTCCCGTGGCACTGCAGGAGATCCTCAGGCTCCCTGGGGCTGCCAAAGGAGCCACCCAAGGCACAGCCCCGGGCCACAGCCCTGGGCCCGGCCCCTTCCCTCTCTGCTCTTCTCCGTGGCTGCACAGAGCACACGGAAGGACACCCTGGCATTGCACACGGGAAGAGGATTGACAGCTCAATGCTCCTTCCTGCCACTGACAGTGATCCTGTGGGACCACTCAGGGCTCCAGAAGGGAGCAGGGAAAGGTTTCCAGAATTGAAACAATTTTCAGACTCTTAAAGGAAAGGAGTTCCATATTTATGAGCTTTTTCCACATAGACACTGATTGTTCTCTCAGTAAAAAGGGAAATTCAGTATACTTGCCTCTAGCACTCTTCAGGATCTTCCAAGTGTCATTCAGGAGCACGTGCAAATACTCCATGTCATGTTTCCAGTCTAGAAGGGAGCACAGATCAGAAGCATTTCCATGGAGTGGTGGGATCCCCTTCTGCCTTAGGGAAGGGGGCACTTCCAGGGGGTAGGGTCAGTCCATGGGAGGCAGATGTCAGTGGACAGGGCCAAAGCTGCAGAGGGGCCTGGGGAGCTCTGGGCTGGCTCTGGTCACTCTCCACACTTTTTCCAGGCCCTGGGCAACATCCCTGGGGGGCAGGCACTGCCAAGCAGCAGAGATGGCAGCTCAGGCCTCAGCAGGGCTCAGGACCTGAGGCTCAGCAATTACCTCCTGTGAATGTGCGTGGCATCGCCTCCCTTCCTGCAGCAGAGTCTGCCGTGGAGCCACTGCTTCCTCTGGGAAATTCTTCCTTGTGCACATCCTCTTCTTTCATTTCTGGAAACAAGGACAGCTCTGTCAGATTGAAGCGTTCCCCATAGGAGAGGGTGCATCTCCTGGAGGCAATGGTTGTCAAAGACATGGATAAGGATCAGGAATCCCTATAAACTTTTTGTGTAGGCCAGGGCCATCCATCTCCAAAGAGCCATCCCTTCGTGATCTACCCAGAGCCCAGGAAGCTGCAGGGATCTCAGGGCTGTGCCTGGCCCCTGGTGCACTTTGGGCTCCCTGTCTGCTGATGCCCAATGCCTTCCTGCAGAGCCTGGGGAGAAGCTGCAGCCAGGCCAGGCTGGGAAACAGCCCTGCAGGCTGTGAAAGCAGCAGTGGGGCAGCGAGGCTGCCGTGGATCCCTTCCCGCTGTGCCGGGCACGGCGTGGCCAGAGGTGCAGAGCAAGGCCCCGGCTGGGAGTGTCAGGAGAAGGCTCAGGGACATGAACCCACCTGGTCCTCCCTGCTTGCGTTTTATTCTGTGTTTGCCTGATGGGTTCAGACGACTCCTGGGGTTTCTTGGGTCGTGCAGCTTTGTACTTCCCTGTTGGAGGACCTTGGGGCGAAGAATTTCCATTTTCCCAGGAACAGATCCCACGAACCCAGGGCTCAGCCCCTGGGGTCAGCAGGGAAACACGACTCACCCCTGCGATGGGAACTGGGCTTGTGTACAGTATCCACCAAAGGAGCTGGAAAAGTCCTCCGTGCAGTCACAGCTGTAACTCAAGAGTCACAGAAGCTTCTGTCACCTCTGCTGCTCTGCACGGGCAGCACTGAGCCACAGGAGCAGTGAGAGGATCGTGCCCAGTGAGGGCACACACGGGCACGGCTCTGTCCTGGCACTGCCAGCGATGCCCCCCTGGCCGAGCTGTGGGCTCTGAGCTGGCAGCTCTCCCAGGGGAAAGGACTTGACCTACTTTCAGCATTTTCCTGAGATTTAATCCTGAATGTGGGTTCTGAAGCCAGATCACCTTCTGGAAGTGTTTTGTCTGCAAAGAAAGGCAGGACAGAGGAGCTCCCGTGGCACTGCAGGAGATCCTCAGGCTCCCTGGGGCTGCCAAAGGAGGCACCCAAGGCACAGCCCCGGGCCACAGCCCTGGGCCCGGCCCCTTCCCTCTCTGCTCTTCTCCGTGGCTGCACAGAGCACACGGAAGGACACCCTGGCATTGCACACGGGAAGAGGATTGACAGCTCAATGCTCCTTCCTGCCACTGACAGTGATCCTGTGGGACCACTCAGGGCTCCAGAAGGGAGCAGGGAAAGGTTTTCAGAATCCTGCAACCCTGAGATCATGTTAAGGAAAAGGACACCTGGGCAAGCTCTTGCCACACTGACTCATGTGATTCTCGTATGATTCACAAAAGGTGCATTGCAAACTTGCCTCCAACATCTGGCACGGTCTTCAAACCATCATTCGCCAGCAGCTCCAAATAATCCATGTCCTGGTCCCAACCTAGAACGGAGCACAGATCAGAAGCATTTCCATGGAGTGCTGGGATCCCCTTCTGCCTTAGGGAACGGGGCACTGCCAGGGGGTTGGGTCAGGCCGTGGGAGGCAGATGTCAGGGGACAGGGCCAAAGCTGCAGAGGGGCCTGGGGAGCTCTGGGCTGGCTCTGGTCACTCTCCACACTCTTTGTAGGCCCTGGGCAACATCCCTGGAGGGGCAGCTTGCGCAGTCCAGGTTCCCTGGGGGCTCTTGCCTTCCTGCAGAGGAAACTCTCCCTAAAGCCCGGAGAAAATCTACAGCAGGCTGTGCCAAAACCTTCCCTCATTTCACGTCTCCCGGTGATGGTGCAGGTCCCCCAGCCCAAGGGGACATAGCCAGGCCCTGACAGGCCCCAGTGCAGCCCCTGCCCAGTGGGGAGGCAGGGCTGGCTCTGGCCCCGGGCTCAGGGCAGGGCTCCCGCTCGGGGCTGCTCCTGTGCCTTGGGCCTCTGGGCACTCAGGGCCAGCTCCGGGAGCAGCTGCAGCGAGAGGGACCTTGGGGCACCAGTGCCCTTTCCCAGGTGCTGTCAACGAGCTCCAGCGGCCTCCAAGCCCAGGTGCCTGCAGCTTTGGCTGCTGCTGGGCTGTGCAAGAGCGGGTGCTGGGGGAAGAGCTGCTGCCACACAGCCCCAGCGAGGGTAAAGCCTGTCACAAAATTACCTTCTTTAACACTGTCCATGTCCGTGTCCGTGTCTGCGTTTGTGTCCGTGTCCCGTGTCCGTGTCCGTGCCTATGTCCGCATCCATGTCCGTGTCTGTGTCTGCCATCACCTCCCTTCCTGTAGCACGGGCTGCCACCAAGCCACTGCTTTCTCCGGGGAGTTCCTCTTTCTGCACAGACTTTTGGTCCATCCCTTGTGAAAGGTAAAGGCACAGCTGGATCAGGTAAAACCGTTCACCATCTGGGATGGGGCATCTTCAGGAGACAATGCTTATCAAAGACATGGATAAGGACCCAGAAAATGGCCAGGTTATTGGGGCTCTTCAGAAGAGCCCGTACACTTGATGTCCCCAGAGCCCAGGAAGCTGTAGGGATCTCAGGGCGTGCCTGGCCCCTGGTGCACTTTGGGCTCCCTGTCTGCTGATGCCCAATGCCTTCCTGCAGGGCTGGGGCGAAGCTGCAGCCAGGCCAGGCTGGGAAACAGCCCTGCAGGGTGTGAAAGCAGCAGTGGGGCTGAGGGCAAGAGGATTGACAACTTCATGGTGCTTCCTGCCACTGACAGTGATCCTGTGGGATCACTCAGGGCTCCAGAAGGGAGCAGGGAAAGGTTTCCAGACTTCCTGCAACCCTGAGATCATGTTAAGGGAAATGGCACAGGGGCAAGCTCTTGCCACACTGACATTTATGATTCTGCCAGGAAATATGCTTTGCAAACTCGCCTTCAGCATCTAGGAAAGTCTTCAAAGCATCATTCACCAGCGATTCCAAATAATCCATGTCACGCTCCCAATCTAGAAGGGAGCACAGGTCAGAAGCACTTCCATGGAGTGGTGGGATCCCCCTCTGTTTAGGGAACGGGGCACTGCCATGGGGTCGGGTCAGGCGGTGGGAGGCAGATGTCAGGGGACAGGGCCAAAGCTGCAGAGGGGCCTGGGGAGCTCTGGGCTGGCTCTGCTCACTCTCCACACTCTTTGCACGCCCTGTTCAGCATCCTTGGAGAGGAAACTGGAGCAGCCCAGGCCCCATTGGAGCTCTCTCCCTCCCAGAGGAAACCCTCCCTACAGGCTGGGGAAAACCATCCCCAAGGCTCCCCGGGGAGAAGGGAGCGCTGTCCCGGGAAAGGGCAGCCAGGCCCCGGCTCACCTGCTCCCCGCGCTCGCCACGGAGCAGCCTGGGCAGCCCTGGCAGGCAGGGCCACTGCCAGCAGGAGCAGGAGCAAGAGGCGCAGAGCAAGGGCCATGGTGCCTTGCCCTGAGCCAGTGCCCAGCTCTTGCTGCCACCGCTGTCCTCACAGCAATGTCCCAATGTCAGCACTGCCGCCGCCGCTGCTGCCGCAGCAGTTGAGGTCAGGAACTGACTGCTGGGTCCTTGTGGTGCTGTGCAACCAGGGGGCTCTGGGGCCTCTGTGACCTCAGAGCCTGCTGTGACCTCAGCCTGATGTCACCTCAGAGCCTGCTGTGACCTCAGCCTGGTGTCACCTCAGAGCCTGCTGTGACCTCAGCCTGATGTCACCTCTGAGCCTGCTGTGACCTCATGGCCTTGGCTGTAACCACTGTGTTCCCCCCGTCTGTACTAATGGGCTGCCTGGATTGTAAATGTTTGGCTTCATCAAAGAGCCATGGCTTAGCCAAACCATTGTTTTTCCTGCTGACATTGCTGGTCAGGCTGAGCCCCTGGAGGTGCTCTTGATGGGTTCCCTCTTTTCCAGGCCACGCCAACTGGAGGAGGTCCATGGCCAGGTGATGCCACTGGAGGAAATGTGCCCCCAGCCCAGGGACGCTCAGCATGGGCTCCCCCCGCCCCTCGGGACCCCGCCGCTGCTCACAGCAGCCCCTGCCTGCCTCCTGCCTGCCCACACCGTGGGGCATCCACGGCTGCTCCCGGCCATGGAGCTCAGCAGTGCTGCTGCTCTCTGGGCTTTGCTGGGGGCAGCACACGGACACTGGGGTAACAGCTCCATCCGTCTCTTTATTGGGACATAAGAAGGGGCTGTCGCCTACACTGGGGGGGTTGAGGTCGGGGAAGTCACCTATGCTGTTATCTAGAGGGCAGGGCGAGGGGTCTCAGGGGCAGAGGGAAGGGCCATGTTGGTCTCAGCTGGGGCTGGAGGCTGCTGGGCTGCTGCTTGAGTCTCCAGAAGAACTTGGGAATGGGCTGGGATGGGACAGAGATCAAAAAAGTGAAGGGAGTGAAGGCAGTTTGGGGATAGCTGTGGGGAGAAGAGGTGGCAGTGGCATCTACAGGAATACAACAGACGACTTTGGTGATGACTCTTCCTGGTTCCTCTTCCAACAGATCTTGAAAGTGCTACCCAGGCCCTTCCTGCTGCTAGAAGAGCTGCTGAAGCTGTCCGTGTCTGAGGTGCATCCACTGCCCTTCAGCTGGTGTTGTGAGGTGCTCCTGTGGAGAGAGGAGTGTGTGAGGGCCCAGCTGGTGCTGGCACACAGGGAGCCTCCTGCACAGCACGGCCCAGAGCTGCCAAGGCTCCCCAGCACGGCTGCGGCTGCTGGCACAGCTTGGCCCAGCTGCACAGCTGCCCCTCAGGGCCCCGGCCAGCCGGGGATGGCTCTGGGCAGCTCCCTGGCCAGGAGAGGCCCCAAGCACCTCTGCCTTTCCAGGGCATTCTGCTCCCTGCTCTTTCTCCTCCCCACCTTGCTCTGCCCCTGCCCGCTGCCCCTGGGGCTGCTCTTGGCCAGGCAGCCTCAGTGGGAGCCAGCACTGGCTGCAGCCCCAGCGGGCTCCCCAGGACAAGGCCCAGCAATTAAGAGGCCAATTAGAGCACTGGGCAGCAGCAGAACCCTCAGCAGAGTTATTTGGACAACCCTGGACTCAGCACAACTCCACAGCAGCCTCACTGGGAGTGTTCCCTGCCTACAATCGACTTTCAAAAGAAGCCGTTTGATAGAAAGATGAACAAACCCTCACCGTTTTCTCTTGAAGCAGCACCAGATTCCAACACAGCATAAAATGAAGACAAGCTCCAGAAGAAGCAGGCCTGCCATTAACACTAGCACACATCGTGGTTGCCAACAGCAGCCACTGCCAGTGCCCTTCTGGGAGTCAGGAACACGTGTTGTGGTGGCAGCTGCATCTGTGGGAGCAATGGGGAGCGTGAGCCCGTGCTGTGCCCCAGTGCTGAGCTGGCAGCACGGTGCACACGGCCAGGACGTTCTGTGTTTCCCCCAGAGCTGGGCCTGCAGGCACCTTGGTGCCCCTTGGCACAGCAGGAGGGACCTTGGGGCACCAGTGCCCTTTCCCAGGGGCTGTCACCGAGCTCCAGAGGCCTCCAAGCCCAGGTGCCTGCAGCTTTGGCTGCTGCCGGGCCGTGCAAGGGCAGGAGCTGGGGGAAGAGCTGCTGCCACACGGCCCCAGCGAGGGCTGAGCCTGGCACAGCAATTACCTTCTTTAACTGTGCCCATGTCTTTGTCTGTGTCTGCCATCACCTCCCTTACTGCAGCAGGGGCTGCCACCGAGCCTCTATTTTCTCCGTAATGTTCCTCCTTCAGCGCAGATTTTTGGTCCATCACTTAAGAAAGGAAAATGGACATGTGGATCAGATAGAACCGTTCCCCATTCAGGGAGGTGGCATTTTCAGGACATCATGCTAGTCGAAGTCATGGATAAGATTCAGGAAATGTCTTGGCCTCTAGTCCTGAGCAGAATGTTGTGAGAGGATCGTGCCCAGCGAGGGCACACACGGGCACGGCACTGTCCTGGCACCTGCAGCGATGTCCCACTGTCCGAGCTGTGGGCTCTGAGCTGGCAGCTCTCCCAGGGGAAAGGACTTGACCTACCCTCAGCATCTCCCACAGGCTCGGTCCTGGACATGGCTTCAGAAGTCAGAACACCTTGATGAAGAGGTTCAGCTGCAAAGAAAGGCAGGACAGAAGAGCTCCCGTGACACTGCAGGAGATCCTCAGGCTCCCTGGGGCTGCCAAAGGAGCCACCCAAGGCACAGCCCGGGCCACAGCCCTGGGCCCGGCCCCTTCCCTCTCTGCTCTTCTCCGTGGCTGCACAGAGCACACGGAAGGACACCCTGGCATTGCACACGGGAAGAGGATTGACAGCTCAATGCTCCTTCCTGCCACTGACAGTGATCCTGTGGGACCACTCCGGGCTCCAGAAGGGAGCAGGGCAAGGTTTCTAGAATCCCTCAACCTTCCGAGGAACTCTAGGGAAATGGCACATGGGCAAGCTCTTGCCACACTTTCTCTGATTATTCTGTCACTGAGAACTTGCCTTCAGCATCCTCCAGAGTGGCACTCGCCAGCAATCCCAAATACTCCATGTCACGTTCCCAGTCTAGAGGGAGCACAGATGAGAAGCATTTCCATGGAGTGCTGGGGTCCCCTTCTGCCTTAGGGAACGGGGCACTGCCAAGGGGTCGGGTCAATCCGTGGGAGGCAGATGTCAGGGGACAGGGCCAAAGCTGCAGAGGGTCCTGGGGAGCTCTGGGCTGGCTCTGGTCACACTCCACACAATTTCCATGCCCTGGGAAACATCCCTGGAGCAGCCCAGTGTCCCTGGGGTTTCTCTCCCTCCCAGAGGAAACCCTCCCTAAATCCATGGGGAAAACTTCAGCAGGCAGTGCCACAACCACCCCTCCTTGCATCTCTTGTCTATGAGCTGAGACAGCTCAAGGAACAGTCAGGGCCTCTCAGACAGGGCAGGCCCTGGGGGAAGAGCGGCTGCCACACAGCCCCAGCAAGGGCTGAGCCTGGCACATCAATTACCTCCTCTCCCTGTGCCCGTGCCTGGCACTGCCTCCCTTCCTTCAGGAAATGCTGCTGTCCACAGAGCCTTTCTGTCGTTCCCTTGAGAAAGGAAGAGGCACAGCTGGATAAGATGGAACCACTAGACACTGGAGAGGTGGCCTCTTCAGGAGGCAATCCTTGTCAAAGTTTGAGGAAAAGGCCCAGGATATGGGGGCTGTGACCGGGCTGTCTCTGGTCCAACCACCATCTCTCCTGATCTGCCCAGAGCCCTGGAAACTGCAGGGATCCCAGGGAGTGCCCGGCCCCCGGTGCACTTTGGGCTGCCTGTCTGCTGATGCCCAATGCCTTCCTGCAGAGCCTGGGGAGAAGCTGCAGCCAGGCCAGGCTGGGAAACAGCCCTGCAGGCTGTGAAAGCAGCAGTGGGGCAGCGAGGCTGCCATGGATCCCTTCCCGCTGTGCCGGGCACGGCGTGTCCAGAGGTGCAGAGCAAGGCCCCGACTGGGAGTGTCAGGAGAAGGCTCAGGGACATGAACCCACCTGGTCCTCCCAGCTGCGATTTATTCTGTGTTTGCCTGATGGGTTCCGACGATTCCTGGGGTTTCTTGGGTCCTGTAGCTTTGTACTTCCCTGTTGGAGGACCTTAGGGGAAAGTATTTGCATTTCCGAATACCAGTCCCACAAAACCAAGGCTCAGCCTGTAGGGTCAGCAGGGACACACGACTCACCCCTGTGATGGGCGCTGGGCTTGTGTGCAGTATCCACCAAAGGAGCTGGAAAAGTCTTCCCTGCAGATACGCCTGCAACTGAACAGCCAGAGAAGCTTCTGTCACCTCCCCTGCTCTGCACGGGCAGCACTGAGCCACAGGAGCAGTGAGAGGATCGTGCCCAGTGAGGGCACACACGGGCACGGCTCTGTCCTGGCACATGCAGCGGGGTCCCCCTGGCCGAGCTGTGGGCTCTGAGCTGGCAGCTCTCCCAGGGGAAAGGACTTGACCTACCCTCAGCATCTCCCACAGGCTCTGTCTTGGATGTGGGTTGTGAAGCCGGATCACTGCGATGAAGATGTTCAGCTGCAAAGAAAGGCAGGACAGAAGAGGTCCCGTGGCACTGCAGGAGATCCTCAGGCTCCCTGGGGCTGCCAAAGGAGCCACCCAAGGCACAGCCCCGGGCCACAGCCCTGGGCCCGGCCCCTTCCCTCTCTGCTCTTCTCCGTGGCTGCACAGAGCACACGGAAGGACACCCTGGCATTGCACACGGGAAGAGGATTGACAGCTCAATGCTCCTTCCTGCCACTGACAGTGATCCTGTGGGACCACTCTGGGCTCCAGAAGGGAGCAGGGCAAGGTTTCCAGAATTCAAACAATCTTCAGACTCTTAAAGGAAAGGAGTACCATATTTATGAGCTTTTTCCACATAGACACTGATTGTTCTCTCAGTAAAAAGGGAAATTCAGTATACTTGCCTCGAGCACTCTTCAGGATCTTCCAAGTGTCATTCAGGAGCACTTGCAAATACTCCATGTCATGTTTCCAGTCTAGAAGGGAGCACAGATCAGAAGCATTTCCATGGAGTGGTGGGATCCCCTTCTGCCTTAGGGAACGGGGCACTGCCAGGGGGTAGGGTGAGTCCATGGGAGGCAGATGTCAGTGGACAGGGCCAAAGCTGCCGAGGGGCATGGGGAGCTCTGGGGTGGCTCTGGTCACTCTCCACACTCTTTCCAGGCCCTGGGCAACATCCCTGGGGGGCAGGCACTGCCAAGCAGCAGAGATGGCAGCTCAGGCCTCAGCAGGGCTCAGGACCTGAGGCTCAGCAATTACCTCCTATGAATGTGCTTGGCATCGCCTCCCTTCCTGCAGCAGAGTCTGCCGTGGAGCCACTGCTTCCTCTGGGAAATTCTTCCTTGTGCACATCCTCTCCTTTCATTTCTGGAAACAAGGACAGCTCTGTCAGATTGAAGCGTTCCCCATAGGAGAGGGTGCACCTCCTGGAGGCAATGGTTGTAAAAGACATGGATAAGGATCAGGAATCCCTATAAACTTTTTGTGTAGGCCAGGGCCATCCATCTCCAAAGAGCCACCCTTCATGATCTACCCAGAGCCCAGGAAGCTGCAGGGATCTCAGGGCGTGCCTGGCCCCTGGTGCGCTTTGGGCTCCTGTCTGCTGATGCCCAATGCCTTCCTGCAGAGCCTGGGGAGAAGCTGCAGCCAGGCCAGGCTGGGAACAGCCCTGCAGGCTGTGAAAGCAGCAGTGGGGGCAGCGAGGCTGCCGTGGATCCCTTCCCGCTGTGCCGGGCAAGGCGTGTCCAGAGGTGCAGAGCAAGGCTCCGGCTGGGAGTGTCAGGAGAAGGCCAGGGACATGAACCCACCTGGTCTCCCTGGCTGCGTTTATTCTGTGTTTGCCTGATGGGTTCAGACGACTCCTGGGGTTTCTTGGGTCGTGCAGCTTTGTACTTCCCTGTTGGAGGACCTTGGGGCGAAGAATTTCCATTTTCCCAGGAAACAGATCCCACGAACCCAGGGCCCAGCCCTGGGGTCAGCAGGGAAACACGACTCACCCCTGCGATGGGAACTGGGCTTGTGTACAGTATCCACCAAAGGAGCTGGAAAAGTCCTCCGTGCAGTCACAGCTACACTCAAGAGTCACAGAAGCTTCTGTCACCTCTGCTGCTCTGCACGGGCAGCACTGAGCCACGGAGCAGTGAGAGGATCGTGCCCAGTGAGGGCACACACGGGCACGGCTCTGTCCTGGCACTGCCAGCGATGCCCCCCTGGCCGAGCTGTGGGCTCTGAGCTGGCAGCTCTCCCAGGGGAAAGGACTTGACCTACTTTCAGCATTTTCCTGAGATTTAATCCTGAATATGGGTTCTGAAGCCAGATCACCTTCTGGAAGTGTTTTGTCTGCAAAGAAAGGCAGGACAGAAGGTCCCGTGGCACTGCAGGAGATCCTCAGGCTCCCTGGGGCTGCCAAAGGAGCCACCCAAGGCACAGCCCCGGGCCACAGCCCTGGGCCCGGCCCCTTCCCTCTCTGCTCTTCTCCGTGGCTGCACAGAGCACACGGAAGGACACCCTGGCATTGCACACGGGAAGAGGATTGACAGCTCAATGCTCCTTCCTGCCACTGACAGTGATCCTGTGGGACCACTCAGGCTCCAGAAGGGAGCAGGGAAAGGTTTTCAGAATCCTGCAACCCTGAGATCATGTTAAGGAAAAGGACACCTGGGCAAGCTCTTGCCACACTGACTCATGTGATTCTCGTATGATTCACAAAAGGTGCATTGCAAACTTGCCTCCAACATCTGGCACGGTCTTCAAACCATCATTCGCCAGCAGCTCCAAATAATCCATGTCCTGGTCCCAACCTAGAACGGAGCACAGATCAGAAGCATTTCCATGGAGTGCTGGGATCCCCTTCTGCCTTAGGGAACGGGGCACTGCCAGGGGGTTGGGTCAGGCCGTGGGAGGCATGTCAGGGGACAGGGCCAAAGCTGCAGAGGGGCCTGGGGAGCTCTGGGCTGGCTCTGGTCACTC
>NW_027077037.1:14281-66284 GCF_009819655.1 Sylvia atricapilla | reverse complement strand
TCGTATGATGGTCCCCAGCCTTCTCTGAATCTGGTAAGCACGACAGCCCGCTGGTTCCTGTTTTGAGCAAAGCCACAGAAGCCCTCTCTGAGGCCACCCAAACTGGCTTGCGACATTCTCCCGCTTCCTGTGCCATTGGAGGCATGAACAATTGTCCGCAGCCTTCCCTGCACCTGGAGAGCACAGACAGCATGCCAGGCTCCAGTTTCAAGCAAACCCACAGAAGCTTCCTCTGAGGTGACCCAAACCAGCTTGCAGCATTCTCCCGCTTCCCATGCTGCTGGAGGATCGTATGATGGTCCACAGCCTTCTCTGAACCTGGTAAGCACAGACAGCCCGCTGGTCTCCTGTTTCGAGAAAAACCACAGAAGCCCCCTCTGAGGTAACCCAAACTGGCTTGCAGCATTCTCCTGCTTCCTGTGCCATGATGGTCTCCTACATGGTGGCAGCAGCTCTGTGGGGTCAGAGTTCTGTCTCAGGGGCGTTTAGGACCCAGCACCATGGCCTGGGCAGCAGCGTGGAGCTGAGCTGCCTGCCAGCCCTGCCTCTGCCCACTGCCCCTCAGTGCAGCATGCAGGCAGCCCAGCCCTGGGGGGCCTGGCCCCTGAGGGGCAGGGAGGGAGCATGGCAGCAGGCTCGGGGGCTGACATGCCAGGGCTGGCAAGGGGAGGAGCCAGAGGGCCCTTGGGATTCTCTATTGGTCAGACACCTGGCATGGGCTGCACAGGGTGATGGGCCGGTGAGGCCTGAGCCATCTGGGCACGTGAGCCCCATACCTGTCACACGATGGGGCCATACGAAGGAGAGCCATCACCACGTCAGTGGGCTTTGCCTCTGTCAGATTCAGAAGGGGCCTGGACACATTGTACTTGGGATACTCGTTGGTCGCCGTGGCGGGCACCTGGAGAAGGCACGGGGAGACTTGGAAAGCCGCCAGAGGGAGTCATATGCCCAGCTATCCCACAGAAATGCTTCCGTTCCCACCAGAGTGCAATGGCCTCAAAGGCTTTCCCGTCAGCAGCAGGCATGGCTTGGGAGGCCCAGCAATTCCTGGGAGGCTCGAAGCCAGGCCACAGGCTGCTTACTTGCTTTGCACTGGAAGGACCCTCCTCCACAAGCATATCCAGCAGGGCAGCACTGGTCTTGGTTTTGAAGATGGGAGAGTATACTCTGAGCACAGTGCCCATGATGCTGGTCTCTTCCTCCTGAATTCTCTTCATGAATTTGCAAACTGTCTGTAGCAGAAAGGCAAGAAGTGAGGTATGTTAAATGGAGTGCTCCGAGCAGGGTGCTGGGCAGAGCAGTGACAACAGGCCCAGCCCAGGTGGCCATGGCTGCAGGTACCTGTGCTGTTCTGTGGAAGAAGAGGCCCCGGGTACGTGTCTGCTCTTGTGTGCACTCCAGGGCTGCACCTGGCAAAGAGGGAGCGCAGCTCAAGCTGAGGGGCTGCAGGAGAAGCTGGAGAACACAGCACCACCCTGCGCTCGCCAGGCAGGGCCAGCCCCTAGGCATGGAGCACGGCTGAGGGGAATCTGCCCCAGCCCCTGTTCCCTCCTGTTCATGGGCATGTCCCCAGGGATGGCATGGCATGGCATGGGGCCAAGTTGTCTGCAGGCACCAGCCCATTGGCCCAGCTCTGCCACTCGCCTTCCTGCGGTGGCTGGAACTGCTCCACCTCTTCAGGCTGCTGTGCTGGGGCAGTTCCAAGGCCTTCTTTCTCCTCCTTCCCGTGGGCCAGCTTGGCTACGCTCAGGAGCGTCTGGGCTACGTCACTGCCTGGATTCATGGCTACTTGCAGGAGAAGATGGCTCGTTTGCAAAGGTTTGAGTCAGCAACTCCTGCGCTCTGGGCTCAGGGGCTCCTGCCTCAAGGACAGGAGACTCCTCATCAGTCAAGGCCCGTGGTCAGCAAATGCCACGGTCTGGCCTCGAGGGCAGCTGCAGAAGGGAAACCTCGGGAAGGCCACAGGTGACCAAGTGCTGTGGCCTGGCCTCGAGGTCACCTGCAGCAGTAACGATTCAGAAAAGCTCCGGGTCAGCAAGGAAGGAGTGGGCTGTGCAGGGGCTCCTCACAGCACCTCTCTGTCCCGTCCTGTCCCATGGCGTGCACCGAGCACTGTGGCGTGGCTGTGTCACCGCCGCCAGCTACATTACCACATGTCACAAAGGGTCTTCTGACACCCTGTCCCATTCCATGCCATGGTGACCATGCTGTGCCGTGTCACAAATGGTCCTTGACACCCTGCCATCTGCCCTGGGGCCACCCACAGTGGCCCAGGTTGGAAGGAATGCCCTGCTCCCCAAGTGTCTCAGACAGCCCAACAGGATCTTTAGGAATGGCTCAACCCATAAGCAAACGCTGTCCTGCTCTGCGGGCTCAAGGCAGCAGAAGGAGAGGGAAGGGCACAGGACTTTCCATGGGAGCCGGCACGGCCTCCTTGGGACACATCCCTCCTGGTGGCCGTCCTAAACATGGCGGTGGGACACAGATGAGGGAGGCGTGGGCCAGGGTATGAATGCTGCTCGGGCCCCTGGGGAGCACTGAAATGGGCAGGTGTGGCAGAGTCCTCGCCGGAGCAGAGTGCCCTTGAGCCCTGGCAGTGCTGGAGCCGGTCTCCTGCCCCCCAGACCTGTGCCCAAGGGATGCTTCTCTGCCAGAGGGCAGCCAAAGCCAATGTGCACTGGGGGCTCTGCTCCATCCTACAGGGGCTGGTGGCAGGAACACCTGGAGCAACTGGGGCAACACTTGCTATGTGTCAGATGGTTGCTGTTCCTTCCTGGAAGGGATTAGCAGTAGCACAGAAACACCAAGAGCTGCTGAATTTCACCGGACAAAGAGACTTGGCAGAGACACTGTCATGTTCCCTTGTGCTTTTCCATCCTTCTTGCAATTTAGGGAAAAAAGAATTGGCCCAGCCTCTGCTATTCAGCGCTCCAGTTGCTGTGTGTCTGTCTGTGGCAGCTCATGTCCAAACATAACCGGGTGCCTGCTGAGTATGGCAGTGGACGGCCACAAACAGGGAGGTCCCCAGGGAACATCAAGGCAGACACCTGGGGGGGTGCAGACCATAGGGATCACTCTGGGTAGAGAAGCTCTTCTGTGTGTCTGATGACGGTGCCAGGCCCCTGAAGGAGCAGCCAAGACAAGTGCTGGAAGCAGACATGTGCTGCCCTTTTGTGCTGTCAGATGCACACAGGACAGACTCGTTGCCACAGGTCCACCAGACTTGATCCAGGAACAATGGAGGGCCATGCACTTGTGGGGAATAGGCTCCAGCAAGAGCAAATCAGGACCTTCTAGCAGCAAAGCCTGAGGTCATGAAGCGGGCCATCGCCTCAACAGACACCAAAGTGCTTCCCTCCAGCCCTGAACATTTGCCACAGGTGCCCTCTTTCTTTCAGCGCCTGCTGCTCCTTCCTTTGTTCCAAGCCAGTCCAGGATTTAGTTCGGAAGCTCAAGCACTTGTCTTTAAGGTGCCTGCATGGAGCAGAGGGGCAGCAGCTGCAGCGCAGACCTCTTGCGATAGTACCAGTGCTGCTGCCTTGGGATGCCTGCCCGTGGAAGGCTGTCGCTAAAGGACAGGAAATGAATGACACTTACAGTCAGGTCGTCAGGGCAAAAAGAGGGGAGTTTATTTTCCTACTTCGATTTATATGGATGTTGGACAAAGACCAGGGACTGGAGGATAAGGTTGCCGCCTTCTGCAACCCCACTGGTCAAACTAGAAGTTCATCAATTGTCACTCCTCAAGAGAGGAATGATAAACAAAAGAACAGTTTACCATAACATCATTCTGTTTACATGAAAATCTGTGAGCAACTCCACTTCAAAAATGCAAACATCAGGAAGGCTGAAAAAGATCAGGGCGACAGAAGGCGAGTCAGCCCTCGAGCACAGCTCTTGAAGTCAGTCAGGGCCAAAGGCCCATCTGCAGCTGTGAGGCTGGCAAGTCAAAAAAAAGCCATTGTGGCCAATTCTGCTGAAGCCTTTTGCCAAACCATGCGCAGTGGTGACCACAGCGTGCCCCCTTTTGGCATCGCGGCTGGTGTGGGCGCCTCATCAAGCAGGCACCGGTGTTGGGGCTTCTGCTATTCCTGGGCACGCTGTTCCTGGCACTGTTTCTGTGGCCTCCAGGGGCACCAGGGCAGCGGCGACTCGGCCGCTGCGCTCGAGGAGACACCGCCGCCCTCCCCATGGAGGCAGAGGCTCTGCGGGCCCAGAGCTCTGTGTCAGGGGGCCTCGGTCTCGGCACCGTGGCCTGGGCAGCCGCAGGGGTCCCGGCTGGCCACCAGCCCTGCCTCTGCCCACTGCCCTGGCAGCACCCGGTGGCCGAGCCCTGGCAGGGCCCCCTTGTCTTCCTTGTCCCCAGCCAGCCCAGCCTGGGCACCTTGGGGCCGTGCCCAGCCTCCTGCTGAGGCCCAGCCTCGAGGGCTTCTGCCACAGGCCTGGGAGGCTCTCTGGGGAAGAGCCAGAGCAGCCAGGTGGCAGGAACAAGGCAGGTGCTGGGGGGGGGGCTGCTCATGGCCACTGACACCCAACTGCTCGGGGATTCTCACCAGGCCAGCCCCTCAGGGGCCTCCTGTCCCCTTGGAGTGTCCTCCTGCCACTCGTTCCCTCCCACATGGCCCTCGTGCCTTTCCGCTGCCCTGTCCCATCAGGGCTCCTGTCCCGCAGCACCTCATCCTTTCGTGGCCTCCCACCGCCCCGTCCCCTCAGGGTCTCCCCAGCCCCGGCCAACCTGCCCGGCAGTGGCGCAGCCCCGACAGAGCTCCAGACGAGCCAGATCGAGAGGCACCTGGGAGTCCTCAGCAATCCAGCTAGCAACACGCAGGCAGGAGGACACAGATGGCGCTTCCTGGCTGGGAGGGAGCTTGTGCCCGTCTCCAGGCACCAGTCCCGCAGGGATGGCCGCGGCTCCGGCCCCTGCCCACCCACTCTGTTGGCAGCGTTAAGGCTTCAGCAGAAGCACCAAAGGCCAAGGGGCTTCTGGCCATTTTCCCTTCCCCACTGCACATCTGGGCAGCTTGCTGAGCACGAGGAGCCATTTCTCCCCCTTCCCCTGTGCGCTGCAGACACTGGGCACCAAAAGAAAGCTCCTGGGACTCTGGGGATTATAACAGACTCTATATTTCTACATATATAGAGAGAGACTACATACACTCTACATCCTAAAAGAGAAAATCAAAGGGAAATAAAAACAATCTTAAAGAAAAGAAAAATTCCCACTGGCTCAGGTGGCCCCAGCAGACAGAGAGCCTCTCCAATCAGTTTTCCTCAGAGCTCCAGCAGCAGAGCAGACCACGGCCCCACAGACAAGACCATCTCTTGCGGGCCCTGAGGAATTGATCTCGCAGCCTCTGCACGATGGAGTGCGGAGCTCTCTCTACGGCCCGCAAGACAAAGGCTGTTCTGAGAGCCAGGCTTCTGACTACAGGGCTGATGTCATATGCCATCTCTTTGAGGGCTGCAAGAGAGAGGAACAGGGCCGCAGTCAGACACCGGATCTGCGGGGACCCGAGGAGACCCCCGTGCCAGGGCCACCCCTGTGGGCTCTGGCCATGGCCAGGAGGGCTCACGGGGATGAGATCGAAGCCACTGGACACTATTGCCACAGGTGGCCCTGAAATCTCTATGTGTGCTCTGGCCACGCCAGCCCTGGTGCACACAGGAAGCAGAGCCCTCGGCAGCCGGGGCAGGGATTGCAGCTCCCCCTGGCAGCCCCTGCTGGCAGCCCTCTGCCCTCCCTCACCCTGACAGATGCGCTGGAGCTCTGGCTTGCGTCCCTGAGGTGCCGTCCAGCCATCCCTGAGAAGAACACAGAGCCTGTCGGGGCCCCAGTGGAACAGCTCCACGCCTGCCAGCAGCGCTGCCGGCCCTGTGGCTGACTGCCCTCCTGGCCCCGGCAGGGCTCAGGCCGGGCCCTTGCTGCATGCCTGCCGCCCAAGAGCACAGCTGCCAGGGACCGGACTTAGGCCGGCTAGAATTCAAGGCGAATCAGGATTTCTCCCAGATCCAAGCTGCCACAAATTAGAATCCAGGCTGCCCTGGGAGTGCCAAATGTCTCCTGCAAAATGATATCAGGAAACTTAGGGGGGGAGTTAGGTTTCCCAGTGAAAAAGGCCTCCATTAGTATCCAAGACCCTGTCCCTGGTACCGGCCTTCTGTCGGCAAGAATTTGAGACGCATCATGATTTCTCCCGGATCCAAGGTACCACAAATGGGAACCCTGGCTGCCCTGGGAGTGCCAAATGTCTCCTGCAAAATGACACGAGGAACCTCAGGGGATAAGTTCAGTTTCAGAGTGAAAAATGACAGAGTTTGTATCCAAGACCCTGTGCCCGGGACCAGTCTTCCGCTGGCTAGAATTCGAGATAGATCAGGATTTCTCCCCGATCCAAGCTGCCACAAATGGGAATCCTGGCTGCCCTGGGAGTGCCAAATGTCTCCTGAAAAATGACATCAGGAACCTGGGATGGTGAGTTCTGTTTCCCAGGGAAAGGGTCACCATTCGTGTCCAAGACCCTGTTCCCAGGACCTGGCCTTCCACCGTCTAGAATTCGAGACGTATCAGGATTTCTCCCAGATCCAAGCTGCCACAAATGGTTATGCTGGCTGCGCTGGGAGTGCCAAATGTCTCCTGCAAAATGACATCAGGAACCTTAGGAGAGGAGTTCAGTTTCTCAGGGAAAATGGTCACCATTCTTACGCAGGACCCCGTGCCCAGGACCGGCCTTCCGCCAGGTAAAATTCGAGACATATCAGGATTTCTCTCAGATCTAAGCTGCACCGAACAGGAATCCTGGCTGCCCTGGGAGTCTCAAATATCTCCTGGAAAATGACATCAGGAACCTGAAGTGGGGAGTTCAGTTTCCCACAAAAAAGCGCCACCATTTCTATACAAGACCGGCCTACCACCATCTTTAATTCGAGATGGATCAGGATTTCTCCCAGATCCACAGTACCACAAATTGAAATGCTGGCTTCTCTGGTAGTGCCAAATGTCTCCTGCAAAATGACACCAGGAACCTCGGGGGATGAGTTCAGTTTCCCAGGGGAAAGGGCCACCATTCGTATCCAAGACCCCATGCCGCAACCGGATTTCCGCCTGTGAGATTATGAGATGGATCAGGATTTCTCCCAGCCCCAAGGTAAAAGAAATGGGAATTCTGGGTGCCCTGGGAGTGCCAAATGTCTCCTGCAAAATGACATCAGGAACCTGAAGAGGGGAGTTCAGTTTCCCAGGGGAAAGGGCCACCGTTCGTATCCAAGACCCCGTGCCGCAACTGGATTTCCACCTGTGAGATTATGAGACGGATTAGGATTTCTCCCAGACCCAAGCCGCCAGAAATTGGAGTCCTAGCTGCCCTGGGAGTGCCAAAAGTGTCCTGCAAAATGACATCAGGAACCTGAGGGGGTGAGTTCAGTTTCCCACAGGAAAGGGCCACCGTTCCTATCTAAGCCTCTGTGCCCGGGACCAGCCTTCTGCTGGCTAGAATTCAAGATGGATCATGATTTCTCCCAGACCCAAGGTAAAACCAATGGGAATCCTGGCTGCCCAGAGAGTGCCAATGTCTCCTGCAAAATGACATCAGGAACCAGGGGGAGGATGTGTGATTTCAGTGTCCAAGGGAAAAGCGCCACCATTCATATGCAGGACCTTGTTCCTGGACTGGCTTTCTGCCTGCTAGAATTTGAGATGGATCAGGATTTGTCCCAGATCCAAGCTGCCACAAATTGGAATACTGGCTGCCCTGGGAGTGCCAAATGTCTCCTGCAAAATGACATCAGGAACCTGGGGGAGGGAGTTTGGTTTCCCAGGGAAAAGTGTAACTGTTCGTATCCAGGACCCCGTACTCAGGACTGGCCTTCTGCAGGCTAGAATTTGATATGGATCAGGATTTCTCCCAGACCCATGGTACCACCAATGGGAATCCTGGCTGCCCTGGGAGTGCCAAATGTCTCCTGCAAAGTGACATCAGGAACCTGGGATGGTGACTTCAGTTTCCTATGGAAAAGGGCCACCGTTCGTATCCAAGGCCTTGTTCCCAGAACCCGCCTTCATCCAGCTACATTTCAAGATGGATCAGGATTTCTCCCAGACCCAAAGTACTACAAATAGGAATGCTGGCTGCCCTGGGAGTGCCAAATCTCTCCTGCAAAATGACATCAGGAAGCTGAGGGGAGGAGTTCAGTTTCCCAGGGAAAAGGGTCACCGTTTTTATCCAAAACATCGTACCCTGGACTGGCCTTCTGACAGATAGAATTCGAGACAGATCAGGATTTCTTCCAGATCCAAGCTGCCACAAATGGGAATCCTGGCTGCCCTGGGAGTGCCAAATGCCTCCTGCAAAATAACATCAGGGACCTGACGGGGGGAGTTCAGCTTCCCAGGTGAAAGGGCCACTGTTTGTATCCAAGACTCTGTGCCAGGGACCGAAATTCCGCGTGCTAGAATTCGACCCGTATGAACATTTCTCTCTGATCCAAGCTGGCAGAAATAGGAATCCTGGCTACCCTGTTAGTGCCAAATGTCTCCTGGAAAATGACATCAGGAACCTGAGGGGGGGAGTTCAGTTTCCCAGGGGAAAGGGCCACCGTTCCTATCCAAGACATTGTTCTCAAAACCCGCCTTAGGCAGGCTAGAATTCGAGACAGGTCAGGATTTCTCCCAGATCCAAGGTACAAAAAATGGGAATGCTGGCTGCCCTGGGAGTGCCAAATGTCTCCTGCAAAATGACATCAGGGATCTGAGGAGAGGAGTTAAGTTTCCCAGGGAAAAGGGCCCCCATTTGTATCCAAGGACCTGGTCCAGTAACCAGCATTCCGCAGGCTAGAATTGAGAAGGATTAGGATTTCTCACCGATCCAAGCTGCCACAAATGGGAATCCTGGCTGCCCTGGGAGTGCTAAATGTCTCCTGCAAAATGATATCAGGGATCTGAGGAGACGAGTTAAGTTTCCCAGGGAAAAGGGCCCCCATTTGTATCCAAGGACCTGGTCCAGTAACCAGCATTCCGCAGGCTAGAATTTGAGAAGGATTAGGATTTCTCACCGATCCAAGCTGCCACAAATGGGAATCCTGGCTGCCCTGGGAGTGCTAAATGGCTCCTGCAAAATGACATCAGGAACCTGAGGGAGAGAGTTCAGTTTCCCAGTGAAAAGGGCCCTGTTCATATCCAAGGCCCTGGTCCAGGGACTGGCCTTCCACCCGCTAGAATCAGAGACGGATCAGGATTTCTCCCAGATCCAACCTGCCACAAAAGGGAATGTTGGCTGTCCTGGAAGTGCCAAATGGCTCCTGCAAAATGACATCAGGAACCTGAGGGAGAGAGTTCAGTTTCCCAGTGAAAAGGGCCCTGTTCATATCCAAGGCCCTGGTCCAGGGACTGGCCTTCCACCCGCTAGAATCAGAGACGGATCAGGATTTCTCCCAGATCCAACCTGCCACAAAAGGGAATGTTGGCTGTCCTGGAAGTGCCAAATCTCTCCTGCAAAATGACATCTGGAACTTCAAGGGAGGAGTTCAGTTTCCCAGAGAAAAGTGTCACTGTTCTTAACCAGGACCCCGTGCCCAGGACCGGCCCAACACCAGGTAAAATTCGAGACATATCAGGATTTCTTCCAGATCCAAGCTGCCAGAAATTGGAATCCTGGTTGCCCTGGAAGTCTTAAATATCTCCTGGAAAATGACATCAGGAACCTGTGGGGGGGGAGTTCAGTTTCCCACAGAAATGTGCCAAAGTTCTTAATCCAAGACCTTGTTCCTGGGACCGGCCTTCATCCAGCCTAAATTCAAGACGGATCAGGATTTCTCCCAAATCCAAGGTACAACAAATGGGAATGCTGGCTGCCCTGGGAGCACCAAATCTCTCCTGTAAAATGTCATCAGGATCCTGGGGCGGTGAGTTCAATTTCCCAGTTTAAAGTCCACCATTTGTATCCAAGACTCCATGCCCAGGACCAGCCTTTTGTTGGCTAGAATTCGAGACAGATCAGGATTTCTCCCATACCTCAGCAGTCACAAAAGGGAATCCTGGCTGCCCTGAGAGTGTCGAATGTCTCCTGCAAAATTCCATCAGGTTCCTGCGGGAGGGAGTTCCGTTTCCCAGGGAAAATGGCCACCGTTCCTCTCCAAGACCCTGTTACTGGGATTTGACTTCCGCCGGCTAGAATTCGGAACAGGTCGGGATTTCTCCTGGATCCAAGCTGCCACTAATGGGAATTCCGGCTGCCCCGATAGTGCCAAATGTCTCCTGTAAAATGGCATCAACAACCAGGGAGGGTGAGTTCATTTTCCCAGGGTAAAGGGCAACATTTTGTATTTAAGACTTTGTTCCCGAGACCAGTCTACTGCCAGCAAGAATTCGAGACAGGATCAAGACAGCATAAGGATCAGAATTTCTCCCAGGGCCAAGCTACCACAAATAGGAATCCTGCCTACCCTGGGAGTGCCAAATGTCTCCTGCAAAATTACATCGGGAACCAGGGGGATGAGTTCAGTTTCCCAGGGTAAAAAGCCACCATTCTTGTCCAAGACCCCGTGCTCGGGACCGGATTTCCGCTGGCTAGGATTTGAAATAGATCAGGATTTCTCCCAGGCCCAAGGCACCACAAATGAGAATCGTGGCTGCCCTGGGAGTGCCAAAGGTCTCCTGCAAAATTACATCATGCACTAGGAGGGGTGAGGGTTAGGTTTAGGTTTAGGGTTAGGTTTAGAGTTAGTGTTAGGGTTATGGTTATGGTTAGGGTTGGGGTCAGTGCTAGGGTTTGGGTTAGGGTTAGCTTTAGCGTTGCGGTTAGGGTTGGAGTCGGGGTTGCGGTTTCGGTTGGGGTTAGGGTTAGTGCTAGGGGTGGGTTAGGATTATGGTTAGTATTAGGCTTGTGTCAGGGTTAGGTTTAGGCTTAGGCTTAGCCTTAGGGTTGTGGTTAGGGTTAGGGTCAGTGTTAGGGGTTAGGGATTCGGTATAGGGATAGGTTTGGGGTTAGGGTTCATATTAGGGTTAGTAATAGGTTTAGGGTTAGGGTTAGGGTTCGGGTTACGGTTAGGTGTAGGGTCACGGTTCGGGCTAAGTTTAAGTTCTGGGTTAGGGTTAGGCTTTAGGGATAGGTTTCCGGTTAGGGTTATTCTTAGTGTAAGGGCTAGGGTTAGTGTTAAGGTTAGGGTTGGGGTTTGGGTTAGTTTTAGGGTTAGGGTTAGGGTTAGGTGTAGGTTTAGGTTTTAGGGTTATGGTTAGGGGGTTAGGGTTAAGTTTTAGGGTTAGGGGGTTAGGTTTAGGATTTGGGTTAAGTGTAGGTTTAGGATTAGGTTTTCGGGATAGGTTTAGGATTAGGGTTATTTTTAGTCTTAGGGTTAAGATTAGCGTAAAGGTTAGGGTAAGGTTTAGGGTTAAGGTTAGGTGGTTAGGGTTAGAGTTAGGTTTAGGTGTAGGTTTTGGTGTAGGTTTAGCTGCAGGGTTAAAGTTAAGTGTAGGTTTAGTCTTAGGTTATAGGGATAGGTTTAGGGGTTGGTTTAGTCTTGATATAATTGTTACGTTTAGGGTTAGAGATAGACCCTAATCTCTAACCTCTGAGTTTAGGGTCAGCGCTAAGCTTAAGTCAATGGCGTCCTGGGCATCTTTTAGTGGGGTGTCCAAAGGCTCCTGCAACTGCAGCAGCCTCAGGGCTGTGAGTATTCCCTGGTGACTTTGGTCAGGGGCCCAGCTCCTTGTGTATGGGAAGGAGCTTTTGCTGTTCTGCTTCCTGGAGCCAGCCTGGCTAAGCCTCAGCCCTTGCCTGAGCTGCTTCTAAGAAATGAAGGTAGAGAGACAAAGAAGAGAAGGAGGGAAGGAGGAAAGAAAGGAAGGAAGGAACAAAGGCCCAAATTCATTCTCCCAGGCAGCTTTCGAAGACGGATTATGGAGAAGGCCGAGCTGACTGTCAGCTTTGCGCAGTCCATTGGAAGAATGCTGTGTGTGAAGCAGTCTGGGAGCGCCGGCAGAAGACTGGCCTCGGGCACAGCGTCTTGTGTACGAACGGAGCCCCTTTTCCCTGGGAAACCAAACTCACCCTACAGGTTCCTGCTGTCATTATGCAGGAGACCTTTGGCACTCCCAGGCCAGCCAGGATTACCATGGGTGGTACCTTGGGTCTGAGAGAAACCCTGATCCATCTCGAATTCTGGCCGGCAGAAGGCCGCCATTGGTAACGGTGTCTTGGGTATGAACGGCAGCCTTTTTCAATGGGAAACTGAACCTGCCCCCCCAGATTCCTGGTGTTATTTTGCAATGGACGCTTTGCACTCCATGGCCGGCCAGGATTCCCATGGGTGGTACCTTGGGTCTGGGAGGAATCGTGATCCGTCTCGAATTTTAGCCGGCGGAAGGCCAGCCCACGGCACGGCGTCATGGGTACGAACGCTGGGCCTTTTCCATGGGAAACTAAACCCTGTTCCCTGGTTCCTGGTGTCATATTGCAGGAGACCTTTGGCACTCTCAGGCCAGTCCGGATTCCCATTGGTGGTGCCTTGGGCCTGAGAGGAACCCTGATCCATCTCTAAAGCTGTCCGGCGGAAGGCCGCCACTGGTAACTGCGTCTTGAGTACGGACCGCGGCCTTTTTCCCTGGGCAACCGAACCCGCCACCCCAGGTTCCTGGTGTCATTTTGCAGGAGACGTTTTGCTCTCCCAGGCCTGCCTGGATTCCTATGGGTGGTACCTTGGGTCTGGCAGAAACACTGATGCGTCTCGAATTCTGGCCGGCAGGAGGCCGGACCCGGGCATGGCGTCTTGGGTATGAATGGCAGCACTTTTCCCTGGGAAACCAATCCTGCACACCAGGTTCCTGGTGTCATTTTGCAGGAGACCTTTGGCACTCCCAGGCCAGCCAGGATTCCCATGGGTGGTACCTTGACTCTGGGAGAAACCCTGATACATCCCGAATACAGGCCGGCGGGAGGCTGGACCCGGGCATGGCGTCCTGGGTACAAACAGCGGCCATTTTCCCTTGGAAACCAAACCCGCCCCTCCAGGTTCCTGGTGTCATTTTGCAGGATATCTTTTGCACTCCTAGCCCAGCCAGGATTCCCATGGGTGGTACGCTGGGTCTGGGAGACACCCTGATCTGTCTCGAATTCTGGCCGGCAGAATGCCGGACGCAGGCACAGCATCTAGGGTACGAACGGCAGCCCTTTTCCCTGGGAAACAAAACCCGCCCCTCCTGGTTCCTTGTGTCATTATGCAGGAGACCTTAGGCACACCCAGGCCAGCCAAGATTCTCATGGGTGGTACCCTGGGTCTGGGAGAATCCCTGATCCGTCTCGAAAGCTGGCCGGCGGAAGGCCGGACCCGGGCATTGCATCTTGGGTATGAACGGCTGACATTTTCCCTGGGAAACAGAACACGCTCCCTGAGGTTCCTGGTAATATTTTGGGGGAGACATTGTGCAGTTCAAGGGCAACCAGGATTCCCATGGATGGTACCTGGGGTCAGGGAGAAACCCTGATCCGTGTCGAATTCTGGCCGGTGGAAGGCCAGACGCGGGCATGATGTCTTGGGGAGGAATGGCGGCCCATTTCCCTGGGAAACCGAACACGCTCCCCCAGGCTCCTGGTGTCTTTTTGCGTATGACCTTTGGCACACCCAGGCCAGCCAGGATTCCCAAGGGTCGTACCTTGGGTCTTAGGGAAACCCTGATCCGTCTCCAATTCTGGCCGGCAGAAGGCTGGCTTCGGGAACAGCGTCTTGGGTACGAACGGCAGCCGTTTCCCCGGGAAACCGAACCCCCCAAGCAGGCGCTGGGTTTCATTATGCAGGAGTCTTTTGGCACTCCCAGTCCAGTCAGGATTCCCATGGGTGGTACCTTGGGTCTGGGAGAAGTCCTGATCCGTCTCGAGTTCTTGCCAGCAGAACACTGCGACATGTACTGGCATCTTGGGTACGAACGGCGGCCTTTTTCCCTTGGAAACCGAACCCGTCCTCCCATGTTCCTGGTGTGATTTTGCAGGAGACAATTTGCACTCCTAGGCCAGCCAGGATTCGCATTGGTGGTACTCTGGGTCTGGGAGACACCCTGATCTGTCTCGAGTTCTGGGCGGCGGAAGGCCAGTCCCGGGCATGGCGTCTTGGGTACGAACGGTGGATCCTTTCCCTGGGAAACCATAACTGCACCCCCGTGTTCCTGGTGTCATTTTGCAGGAGACCTTCAGCACTCCCATGCCAGCCAGGATTCCCATGGATGGTACCTTGGGTCTGGGAGAAACCCTGAGATGTCTCGAATTTTGGCCAGCGGAAGGCTGGTCCTGGGCTCACCATCTTGCGCACGAAGGCTGGCCCGTTTCACTGGGAAACTGAGCCCGCCCCCCCAGGTTCATAGTGTCATTATGTAGGAGATCTTTTGAACTTCCAAGCCAGCCAGGATTCCCATGGGTGGTACCTTGGGTCTGTGAGAATCCCTGATCCGTCTCGAATTCTGGCCGGCGGAACGCCGCGACATGTAACGGCATCTTGGGTATGAACGGCGGACTTTTTACCTTGGAAACCGAACCCGCTCCCCCAGGTTCTTGGTGTCATTTTGCGGGAGAACTTTGGAACTCCCAGGCCAACCAGGATTCCCTTGGGTGGTACCTTGGGTCTGGGAGAAACACTGATTCGTCTCGAATTCTGTATGCTGGAAGGCCGGCCGCGGGCAAGGCGTCTTGGACAAGAACGGTGGCCTTTTTCCCTGTGAAACTGAACCAGACCCTGAGGTTCCTGTTGTCATTCTGCAAGAGATCTTTGGCACTCCAAGGCCAGCCAGGATTCCCATGCGTGGTACCTTGGGTCTGGGAGGAATCCTGATCGGTCTTGAATTCTGGCCGGCGGAAAGCCAGCCATGGGAACCGCTTCTTGGGTACGAACGGTGGCCCTGTTTTCCTTGGAAACTGAACCCGCCACTCCAGGTTCCTGGTGTCATTTTGCGGGAGACCTTTGGCACTCCCAGTCCAGTCACAATTCCAATGGGTGGTGCCTTGCATCAGGGAGAAATCCTGATCCGTCTCAAGTTCTGGCAGGAGGGAGGCAGTCCCAGGAACGGTGTCTTGGGAACGAATAACGGCCCTTTTAACTGGGAAACCAAACCCGCCCCCCCAGGTTCCTGTTGTCATAATGCAGGAGGCCTTTGGCACACTCAGTCCAGTCCGTATTCCAAAGGGTGGTGCCTTGGGTCAGGGAGGAACCCTGATCCGTCTCGAATTCTGTCAGGTGGGAGGCTGGGACCTAGCACAGCGTCTTGCATACAATAAGCGGCCATTTTCCCTGGGAAAGCGAACCTGTGCCCCTGGTTCCAGGTGTCATTTTGCAGGATATCTTTGGCACTCCCAGGCCAGCCAGGATTCCCATGGGTGGTGCCTTGGGTCTGGAAGGAATTCTGTTCCGTCTCGAATTCTGGCCGGCGAGAGTCTGGCACTGGGCACAGCGTCTTGAGTAAAATAGGCGGCCATTTTCCCTGGGAAAACGAAGTTGCCACCCTGGTTCCTGGTGTCATTTTGCAGGATATCTTTTGCACTCCTAGCCCAGCCAGGATTCCCATGGGCGGTAACTTGGGTCTGGGAGAATCCCTGATCCGTCTCGAATCCTGTCCGGCTGAAGACCGCCCCTGGGCACGGCGTCTTGAATACGAACGGCAGCATTTTTCTCTGGGAAAGCGAAACCGCATCCCCAGGTTCCTGGTGTCATTTTGGGGGAGACCTTTTGCACTCCAAGCCCAGCCAGGATTCCTATGGGTGGTACCTTGGGTCTGGGAGGAACCCTGATCCGTCTCGAATTTTATCCAGCAGAAGGCCGGCCCCTGGCACGGCAGCTTGGACAAGAACGGTGGCTCTTTTCCCTGTCAAACCGATCCTGCCCCCTCCTGGTTTCTTGTGTCATTATGCGAGAGACCTTAGGCACTCCCAGGCCAGCCAAGATTCTCATGGGTGGTACCCTGGGTCTGGGAGAATCCCTGATCCGTCTCGAAAGGTGGCCGGCGGAAGGCCGGACCCGGGCATGGCATCTTGGGTATGAACGGCTGACATTTTCCCTGGGAAACAGAACGCGCTCCCTGAGGTTCCTGGTGTTATTTTGGGGGAGACATTGTGCAGTTCAAGGGCAACCAGGATTCCCATGGATGGTACCTGGGGTCAGGCAGAAACCCTGATCCGTGTCGAATTCTGGCCGGTGGAAGGCCAGACGCGGGCATGATGTCTTGGGGAGGAATGGCGGACCATTTCCCTGGGAAACCAAATGCGCCCTCACAGGTTCCTGGTGTCTTTTTGCGTAAGACCTTTGGCACTCCCAGGCCAGCCAGGATTCCCATTGGTGGTACGTGGATTTAGGGAGAAACACTGATCCGTCTCGAATTCTGGCCGGCGGAAGTCTGGATCCGGGCACAGCGTGTTGGGTACGAAGGGCGGCCCATTTCCCTGGGAAACCGAACACGCTCCCCCAGGTTCCTGGTGTCATTTTGCAGGAAACCTTTGGCACTCCCAGGCCAGCCAGGATTCCCATGGGTCGTACCTTGGGTCTTAGAGAAAATCTAATCCGTCTCCAATTCTGGCCGGCAGAAGGCTGGCTTCGGGAACAGCGTCTTGGGTACGAACGGCAGCCGTTTTCCCTGGGAAACCAAACCCGCCCCCCCAGGCGCCGGGTTTCATTATGCAGGAGTCTTTTGGCACTCCCAGTCCAGTCAGGATTCCCATGGGTGGTACCTTGGTCTGGGAGAAGTCCTGATCTGTCTCCAATTCTGGCCGCAGGAAGGCTGGACCCGGGCACGGCGTCTTGTGTACGAACACTGGCCCTTTTTGCTGGGAAACCAAACCCGCCCCCCCAGGTTCTTGGTGTCATTATGCAGGAGACCTTTGGCACTCCTAGGCCAGGCAGAAGAAGCATGGGTAGTACCTTGGGTCTGCGAGAAACCCTGATCCATCTCGAATTCTGGCTGGCAGAAGGCCGGGTACAAGCACGGCATTCTGGGTAAGAACGGTGGCCCTTTTCCCATGGAAACTGAACCCGCCCCACCAGGCTCCTGGTATCATATTGCAGGAGACCTTTGGCACTCCCAGGCCAGCCAGGATTACCATGGGTGGTACCTTAGTCCTGGGAGAATCCCTGATCTGTCTCGAAATCTGGCCGGCGGGAGGCCGGACCCGGGCATGGCGTCTTGGGTACGAACAGCGGACCTTTTCCCTGGGAAACCCAACCCGCTTCCCCAGGTTCCTGAGGTCATTTTTGGGGAGACTTTTGGTACTTCGGGGGCAGCCAGGATACTCATGTGTGGTAGCTTCGGTCTGGGAGAAACCCTTATCCGTCTCGAATTCTGGCCGGTAAAAGGCTGGCCGTGGGCACGGCAGACTTGCGCACGAACGGTGGCACTTTTCCCTGGGAAAACGAACCCGCTCGACCAGATTCCTGATGTCATTTTGCGGGAGACCTTTCGCACCTAAAGTCCAGCCAGGATTCCCATGGGTGGTACGCTGGGTCTGGGAGATACCCTGATCCATCTCGAATTCTGGCCGGCGGAATGCCGGCCGCAGGCACAGCGTCTTGGGTACGAACGGCAGCCCTTTTCCCTGGGAAACAAAACCCGCCCCTTCTGGTTCCTTGTGTCATTATGCAGGAGACCTTTGGCACACTCAGTCCAGTCCGTATTCCAAAGGGTGGTGCCTTGGGTCAGGGAGGAACCCTGATCCGTCTCGAATTCACTCGGGTGGGAGGCTGAGACCTAGCACAGCGTCTTGCATACAATAGGCGGGGATTTTCCCTGGGAAGGCGAACCCGCCCCCCCCCCCCCCCCCCCCCCCCCCGGTTCCTGGTGTCATTTTGCGGGAGACCTTTGGCACTCCCAGGCCAGCCAGGATTCTCATGGGTGGTACCTTGGGTCTGCAGAAACACTGATCCGTCTTGAATCCTGGCTGGCGGAAGACCAGCCCAGGGAACGGCGTCTTGCGTAGGAAAGGTGGCCATGTTTTCTGGGAAACTCAACCTGCCCCCCCCGGTTCCTTGTGTCATTTTGCAGGAGACCTTTGGCATCCCCAGTCCAGCCAGGATTCCCATGGGTGGTACCTTGGGTCTGGGAGAAACCCTGATAGGTCTCGAATTCTGGGCAGCAGAAGGCGGGCCTCGGAGACAGCGTCTTGGGTACGAACGGTGGCCCTTTTCCCTGGGAAACCAAATCCGCCAGCACAGGTTCCTAGTGTCATTTTGCGGGAGACCTTTGGCACTCCCAGTCCAGTCAGGATTCTCATGGGTGGTACCTTGGGTCTGGGAGAAGTCCTGATCTGTCTCCAATTCTGGCCGCGGGAAGGCTGGACCCGGGCACAGCGTCTTGTGTATGAACACTGGCCCTTTTCCCTGGGAAACCAAACCCGTCCCCCCAGGTTCTTGGTGTCATTTTGCAGGAGACCTTTGGCACTCCCAGGCCAGGCAGAAGAAGCATGGGTGGTATCTTCGGTCTGCGAGAAACCCTGATCCATCTCGAATTCTGGCTGGCAGAAGGCCGGGTACAAGCACGGCATTCTGGGTAAGAACGGTGGCCCTTTTCCCATGGAAACTGAACCCGCCCCACCAGGCTCCTGGTATCATATTGCAGGAGACCTTTGGCACTCCCAGGCCAGCCAGAATTACCATGGGTGGCACCTTGGGTCTGGGAGAATCCCTGATCTGTCTCGAAATCTGGCCGGCGGGAGGCTGGACCCGGGCACGGCAGACCTTTTCCCTGGGAAACCGAACCCGCTTCCCCAGGTTCCTGAGGTCATTTTTGGGGAGACTTTTGGTACTTCGGGGGCAGCCAGGATACTCATGTGTGGTAGCTTCGGTCTGGGAGAAACCCTTATCCGTCTCGAATTCTGGCCGGTAAAAGGCTGGCCGTGGGCACGGCAGACTTGCGCACGAACGGTGGCACTTTTCCCTGGGAAAACGAACCCGCTCGACCAGATTCCTGATGTCATTTTGCGGGAGACCTTTCGCACCTAAAGTCCAGCCAGGATTCCCATGGGTGGTACGCTGGGTCTGGGAGACACCCTGATCCGTCTCGAATTCTGGCCGGCGGAATGCCGGCCGCAGACACAGCGTCTTGGGTACGAACGGCAGCCCTTTTCCCTGGGAAACAAAACCCGCCCCTCCTGGTTCCTTGTGTCATTATGCAGGAGACCTTTGGCACACTCAGTCCAGTCCGTATTCCAAAGGGTGGTGCCTTGGGTCAGGGAGGAACCCTGATCCGTCTCGAATTCTGTCGGGTGGGAGGCCGGGACCTAGCACAGCGTCTTGCATACAATAGACGACCATTTTCCCTGGGAAAGCAAACCCGCCTCCCTGGTTCCTGGTGTCATTTTGCAGGAGACCTTTGGCACACTCAGTCCAGTCCGGATTCCCATGGGTGGTGCCTTGAGTCTGGGAGGAACCCTGATCCGTCTCGAATTTTGGCAGTCGAGAGTCTGGCACCGGGCACAGCGTCCTGCATACAATAGGCGACCATTTTCCCTGGGAAAGCAAACTTTCCCCCCTGGTTCCTGGTGTCATTTTGCCGGAGATATTTTTCACTCCAAGGCCAGCCAAGATTCCCATGGGTGGTACCTTCGGTCAGGGAGGATCCCTGATCCGTCTCGAATTCTGGCTGGGGTAAGGCCGGTCCCGGGCACGGCGTCTTGGGTGTGAACCGTGGCCCTTTTCCTTTTGAAAGAGCAAATTGTGCTTCCAGAAATGGAAGGTGAGAAGCATATGCTTTTCTGTCTCTCCTCACTTTGTGCAGCTTGATCATTTCAATGAGACTATTGCTGAATGCTTGGCTGTAGAAGCCACACAGACAGCTGGAGAGAACAGAAAGGAGAGAGTGAAGCTGCTGTTTCCACTTGTAAGTGCAATAGTGTCCCTTAAAAGAGCAGTAGTGTCACTTAGGAAATGAGCACTGCCAGTGTTGGAGGAGGTAGCAGGAGAACATCTGAGTTGCTCCTCTGAAGGATCATTGCACTGATATAAACTGCAACTTTCCCAGTGCACTACATTAAAGAATTTAGATGCAGCTACTGGGGTGAGAGCATGCTGCTGCTGAGATAAAATAGTCCACTTGCTGTTCTTTGAAGAACAGAACTCTGCTGAACAGGGAGGTGTAGTGGTTACAGAGAATCATTATGAAAAAAATAAACGCCACTAGGGTACCATAATCCCAACACATACATTTTGCGGCAACCCTTTTCTTTGTAAAATCTCGGTGATGTTCTCATGGTCCAACATAAGTTAATCTGCTTATTAAGACTCTTCTCAGTCTTAGCCCAATCCTAAGACATCCTGTTCTTAGCAAAGCCACAAAATTTAGCTCCAAAGCCACCCAAATCAGCTTGCAGCATTCTAGTTCTTTTCGTGACACAAGAGGCATAATCGATGGTCTAAAGCTTTCTTTGCTGTTGGATAGCAGAGAAGGAATGGCAAGCTCTTGCTTCAAGCTAAGGCAATGAACCCCCTTCTGAGCACAATCAAACCGGCTTGCAGCATTCTCCCTCTTCCCATGACACGAGAGGCACGAATTACGGTCCACAGCTTTCTCTGCTCCTATTGACCACAAAATACACGAGGAGCTCCACTTTCAAGCTAAGCCATAGAAACCCCTTCTGAGCACACCCAAACCGGCTTGCAGCATTCTCCCTCTTCCCTTTACACCAGAGGCACGAACTACAGTCGACAGGTTTCTCTGAATCTAGAGAGCTCAAAATGCACGCTGGGCTCCTGTTTCAAGCAAATCCACAGAACATCTCGTCTGAGGATACTCAAATCAGCTAGCAGCCTTCAAGCACTTTGCCTGACACTAGGGACATAATTGAGGGTCCAAAGCTTTCTCTGCTGTCGGAAACCACAGAATCCATGGCAAGTTATTGTCTCCAGCAATATAGAAGAACCCCTTTCTGAGCACAACCAAAACGGCTTGCAGCATTCTCTTTCTTCTCGTGACACGAGAGGCATGATCGATGCTCCCTAGCTTTCTTTGCTCTTGCAAAGCGCCGAAAGAACGGCGAGCTCCTTTTCGAGCGAAGCAAGGGAGACCCCATCTGAGCCAACCCAAACCGGCTTGCAGAATTCTCCCTCTTCGCGTGACACGAGAGGCACGAACTACGGTCCACTGTTTTCTCTGCTGCAAGAGAGCAAAAATTGCACGCAGGGGTAGTGTTTCGAGCAAATCCACCGAACAACTCCTCTGATGCTACCCAAATCAGCTTGCATCATTCTAGATCTTTTCGTGACACAAGAGGCATAATCGATGGCCTAAAGCTTTCTTTGCAGTTGGAGAGCAGAGAAGGCATGGCAAGCTCTTGCTTCAAGCTAAGCCATAGAAACCCCTTCTGGGCACAATCAAACCGGCTAGCAGCATTCTCCTTCTCCACGTGACACGAGAGTCGCGAACTACGGTCAAAAACTAACTCTGCTCCTAATGAGCACAAAATACACGCAGAGATCCTGTTTTGAGCTAAGCCATAGAAACCCCTTCTGAGCACAGCCAAACCAGCTTGCAGCATTCTCCCTCTTCCCGGGACGCTAGAGGCACGAACTACACTGCACAGCTTTCTGGGCTGCTAGAGAGCAAAAAATACAGGCAGAGATCCTGTTTCGAGCTAAGCCATAGAAACCCCTTCTGAGCACAGCCAAACCGGCTTGCAGCGTTCGCCCTCTTCCCAGGACGCTAAAGGCACGAACTACACTACACAGCTTTCTGGGCTGCTAGAGACCAAATACACAGGCAGAGATCCTGTTTCGAGCCAAGCCATAGAAACCCCTTCTGAGCACAGCCAAACATGATTGCAGCATTCGCCCTCCTCCCGGGACGCTAGAGGCACGAACTACACTGCACAGCTTTCTCGGCTGCTAGGGAGCAAAAAGCGCCCGCAGGGATCCTGTTTCGAGCTAAGCCATAGAAACCCCTTCTGAGCACAGCCAAACATGATTGCAGCATTCGCCCTCTTCCCGGGACGCTAGAGGCACGGACTACACTGCACAGCTTTCTCGGCTGCTAGAGAGCAAAAAAGACATGCAGAGATTCTCTTTCGAGCTAAGCCATAGAAACCCATTCAGAGCACAGCCAAACAGGCTTGCAGCATTCTCCCTCTTGGCGTGACACGAGAGGCACCAACTACAGTGCACAGCCTTCTCTGCTAATAGAGAGCACAAAATACACGCAGAGCTCCAGTTGCAAGCTAAGCCATAGAAACTCCCTCTGAGCACACCCAAACGGGCCTGCAGCATTCACCCTCGCCCCGTGACACGAGAGGCACGAACTACGGTCTACAGCTTTCTCTGCTCCTAGAGACCACAAAATGTACGCAGGGCTCCTGTTTTCAGCTAATCCACAAAATTGCCCGCGAAAGCCACCTTAACCGGGTTACAGCATCCTCCCTTTTCCCTTTGCACGAGAGTCACCAACTACAGTCCACAGCTTTCTCGGCTGCTAGAAAGAACAAAATGCACGCTGGCCTCCTGTTTCATGCAAATCCACAGAACGTCTCCTCTGAGGATACCCAAACCAGCTAGCAGCATTCAAGCCCTTTTCCTGACACGAGAGGCATAATCGATGGTCCAAAGCTTTCTCTGCTGTTGGAGAGCACAGAAACCATGGCAAGCTCTTGTTTCCAGCTAAGCCAAAGAACCCCCTTCTGAGCACACTCAAACCGGCATGCAGCATTGTCCCCCTTCCTGTGACACGAGAGGCACGAACAACAGCCCACAGATTTCTCTGCTCCTAGAGAGCACAAAGTGCACACACGGCTCCTGTTTTGAGCAAATCCACGGAACATCTCCCCTGAGGCTACGAAAACCAGATAGCAGCATTCTAGTCCTTTTGTGACTCAAGAGTCTCGAACTACGGTCCACAGCTTTCTCTGCGCCTAGAGAGCGAAAAACGCACGCAGGGCTCCTGTTTCGAGCAAATCCACAAAACTCCCCTCAAAAGCCACCCAAACCGGCTTGCGGCATTCTCCTTCTTCTCGTGCCACAATAGGCATGATCGATGGTCCCCAGTTTTCTCTACTCTTGTAAAGCGCAGAAAGAATGGCGAGCTCCTGTTTCGAGCAAAGCGAGGAAGCCGCCTTCTGAGCACACCCAAACCGGATTGCAGCATTCTCTTTCTTTGCGTGACAAGAGAGGCACAAATTCTGGTCCACAGACTTCTCTGCTCCTAGAGAGCACAAAATACACGCAGAGCTCCAGTTTCAAGCTAAGCCATAGAAATCCCTTCTGAGCACACCCAAACCAGCTTGCAGCATTCTCGCTCTTCGCGCGACACGAGAGGCACGAACTACAGTCCACAGCTTTTTCTGCTCCTAGAGAGTACAAAAAGCATGCTGGGCTCCTGTTTCGAGCACATCCACAAAACTCCCTGTGAAAGCCACCCAAACTGGCTTGCAGCATTCTCCCTCTTCCCTTTAAACAAGAGGCACAAACTACAGTCCACAGCTTTCGCTGCTCCTAGAAAGCACAAAATGCACTCTGAGCTCGTGTTTCTAAGAAATCCACCGAACATCTCCTCTGAGGCTACCCATATCAGCTAGCAGCATTCAAGCTCTTTTCCTGACACGAGAGGCATAATCGATGGTCCAAAGCTTTCTCTGCTGTTGGAGAGCACAGAAACCATGGCAAGCTCTTGTTTCCAGCTAAGCCAAAGAACCCCCTTCTGAGCACACTCAAACCGGCATGCAGCATTGTCCCCCTTCCTGTGACACGAGAGGCACTAACAACAGCCCACAGATTTCTCTGCTCCTAGAGAGCACAAAGTGCACGCAGGGCTCCTGTTTTGAGCAAATCCACAAAGGTGCCCTGGAAAGCCACTCAAACTGGTTTTCAGCATTCTCTTTCTTCTCGTGACACGAGTGGCATGATCGATATTCCTCAGCTTTCTCTGCTCTTGTGGAGCGCAGAAAGCACGGCAAGCTTTTGTTTCAAGCTAAGCCCCTTCTGACCACACTCAAAGAGGCTTGCAGCATTCGCCCTCTTCCCATGACACGAGAGGCACGAATTACGGTCCACAGCTTTCTCTGCTCCTAGAGACCACAAAATGCCCGCAGGGCTACTGTTTCGAGCTAAGCCATAGAAACCCCTTCTGAGCACACCCAAACCAGCTTGCAGCATTCTCCCTCTTCCCTTTACACCAGAGGCACGAACTACAGTCGACAGGTTTCTCTGAATCTAGAGAGCTCAAAATGCACGCTGGGCTCCTGTTTCAAGCAAATCCACAGAACATCTCGTCTGAGGATACTCAAATCAGCTAGCAGCCTTCAAGCACTTTGCCTGACACTAGAGACATAATTGATGGTCCAAAGCTTTCTCTGCTGTCGGAAACCACAGAATCCATGGCAAGTTATTGTCTCCAGCAATATAGAAGAACCCCTTTTTGAGCACAACCAAAACGGCTTGCAGCATTCTCTTTCTTCTCGTGACACAAGAGGCATGATCGATGCTCCCTAGCTTTCTTTGCTCTTGCAAAGCGCCGAAAGAACGGCGAGCTCCTTTTCGAGCGAAGCAAGGGAGACCCCGTCTGAGCCAACCCAAACCGGCTTGCAGAATTCTCCCTCTTCGCGTGACACGAGAGGCACGAACTACGGTCAACAACTATCTCTGCTCCTAATGAGCACAAAATACACGCAGAGATCCTGTTTGGAGATAAGCCATAGAAACCCCTTCTGAGCACAGCCAAACCAGCTTGCAGCATTCTCCCTCTTCCCGGGAGAAGAGAGTCACGAACTACACTGCACAGCATTCTGGGATGCTAGAGAGCAAAAAAGACATGCAGAGATTCTGTTTTGAGCTAAGCTGTAGAAACCCCTTCTGAGCACAGCCAAACCAGCTTGCAGCATTCTCCCTCTTCCCGGGAGAAGAGAGTCACGAACTACACTGCACAGCATTCTGGGATGCTAGAGAGCAAAAAAGACATGCAGAGATCCTGTTTCGAGCTAAGCCATAGAAACCCCTTCTGAGAACAGCCAAACCGGCTTGCAGCATTTGCCCTCTTCTCATTACACGGGAGGAACGAACTACAGTCCACAGACTTTTCTTCTCCTATAGAACACAAAATACAAGCAGAGATCCTGTTTCGAGCTAAGCCATAGAAACCCCTTCTGAACACAGCCAAACCGGCATGCAGCATTCTCCGTCTTCCCGGGACGCTAGAGGCACGAGCTACACTACACAGCTTTCTGGGCTGCTAGAGTGCAAAAAGCACCCACAGAGATGTTGTTTAATGATGGGAGAGCTGGGGGATGCTGGGAGTTGTTGGGACATGATGGGAGATGTTGGGATATGATGGAACATGAGATGTATTGAGATGATTGGAGATGATGTTGGAAGATGACGGGAGATGTTTTTTAGAGATGATGGGAGATGATATTAGGAGAAGATGGGAGATGTTGGGAGATGATGGGACATGAGATGTTGGGAGATGATGGGACATGAAATGTTGCGAGATGATGGGAGGTGTTGAGAGATGATGGGAGATGTTGGGAGATGATGGGAGATATTGGGAGATGATGGGAGATAATGAGAGATGATGGAAGATATTGGGGGATTATGGGTGATTTTTGGAGATGATGGGTAATGAGATGTTGGAAGATGATGGGTAATGCTGGGAGAAGATGAGAGAGTTTGGGAGATGGTGGGAGAGGTTTGGAGATGATGAGAGATATTGTTGGGAGAGGATAGGAGATGCTGTGAAATGATGAGTGATTAGATGTTGGGATATGATGGGAGATGTTGGGATATGATGGGAGATGCTGGGGGATGATGGGAGATGATGGGAGATGACGGGAGATGAGATGTTGGGAGATGATGGGTGATATTGGGAGATGATGGGAGTTGTTGGGAGATGATGAGAGGTGTTGCGAGATGATGGGAGATGTTGACAGAGGATGGGAGATGTTGGCAGATGATGGGTAATGCTGGGAGAAGATGGGAGAGTTTGGGAGATGGTGGGAGAGGTTTGGAGATGATGAGAGATATTGTTGGGAGAGGATAGGAGATGCTGTGAAATGATGAGTGATTAGATGTTGGGAGATGATGGGAGATGTTGGGATATGATGGGAGATGCTGGGGGATGATGGGAGATGATGGGAGATGACGGGAGATGAGATGTTGGGAGATGATGGGTGATATTGGGAGATGATGGGAGTTGTTGGGAGATGATTGGAAATGTTGGGAGATAATGAGATATATTGGGAAATGTTTGGAGATGATGGGTGATGTTGAGAGATCATGGGAGATGATGGGAAATGTTGTTGGGAGCTGATGGGAGATGTTGGGATCTGATGAGACATGAGACATTGGGATATGATGGGAGATATTGAGAGATGATGGGAGATTTTGGGAGATGATGGGCGAGGTTGGGAGAAAGTGGGAGACTCTGGGAAATGATGGGAGATATTGGGAGATGATGGGAGATGTTTGGAGACGATGGGCGATGTTGGGATTTTATGGTTCATGATGGGATATTATGGGAAATGATGGAACATGTTTGGAAGTTCCAAAGATCCCCTGCAAAATGACACCATGTAACTGGGTGGCGGGTTCAGTTTACCAGGGATAAGGGCCGCAGATCGTGCCCAATACGCTGTACCTGAGAATGGCCTTCTGCTGGCCAGAATTCGCGACCGATCAGGGTTTCTCCCAGACCCAAGGTACCACCCATGGGATTATTGGCTGGACTGGGAGTGCCAAAGGTCTCCTGCATAATGACACTAGGAACCTGGGGGGGCACGTTTGCTTTCCCAGGGAAAAGGGCTGCAGATCGTTCATAATACGCGGAGCGCACTGCCGGCTTTCCACCGACCAGAATTCGAGACGGATCAGGGTTTCTCTCAGACCCAAGGTAACACCCATCGGAATCCTAGCTGGCCTGGGACTGCCAAAGTCTCCTGCAAAATGACACCAGGAACATGGGGGGGCGGTTACGGTTTCCCAGAGAAAATGTCCACCGTTCCTACGCAAGCCGCCGTGCCACGAGGCCGGCATTCTGCCTGCCAAAATTCATGACGGATCAAGGTTTCTCTCAGACCCAAGGTACCACTCATGTGAATCCTGGCTGGCCTGGGCGTGCCAAAGGTCTCCTGCAAAATGACTCCAGGAACCTGGGGGGGCAGGTTGGGTTTCCTAGGTAAAAGGGCCACGGTTCGTACACAAGTCACTGTGCCCAGGGCCGGCCTTCCACCTGCCAGATTTCGAGACGGATTAGGATTTCTCCCAGACCCAAAGTACCACCCATGGAACAATTGTCTGGCATGGGAGTGCAAAAGGTCTCCTGCAAAATGACACCAAGACCCTGGGGGGCAGGGTTTGGTTTCCCATGGCAAAAGTCCCCTGCTCGGACCCAAGACGCCTTGTCCGGAGCTGGCTTTCCTTCGGCCAGAATTCGAGAAGGATCAGGGTTTCACTCAGACCCAAGGTACCAAACATGGGAATCCTTGCTGGCCTGGGAGTGCCAAAGGTCTCCTGCAAAATGACACCAGGAACCTGGCGGGGTTGGTTTGGTTTCCCAGGGAAAAGGGCCACGGTACTTACACATGACGCCGTGTTCAGGGCTGGCCTTCCACCGGACAGAATTCAAGAACGATCAGGGTTTCTCTCAGACCCAAGGTACAACACAAAGAAATCCTTATTTGCCTGGGAGTGCCAAAGGTCTCCTGCAAAATGACACCAGGAACCTGGGGAGGCAGGTTGGGTTTCCTAGGTAAAAGGGCCACGGTTCGTACACAAGACACTGTGCCCGGGGCCAGCCTTCCAACAGCCAGATTTTAAGATGGATCAGGATTTCTCCCAGACCCAAAGTACTACCCATGGAACAATTGTCTGGCATGGGAGTGCAAAAGGTCTCCTGCAAAATGACACCAAGGCTCAAATGGGCAGGGTTTGGTTTCCCATGGCAAAAGTCCCCTGCTCGGACACAAGACGCCTTGTCCGGAGCTGGCTTTCCTTCGGCCAGAATTCGAGAAGGATCAGTGTTTCACTCAGACCCAAGGTACCAAACATGGGAATCCTGGCTGGCCTGGGAGTGCCAAAGGTCTCCTGCAAAATGACACCAGGAACCTGGCGGGGTGGGTTTGGTTTCCCAGGGAAAAGGGCCACGGTACTTACACATGACGCCGTGTTCAGGGCCGGCCTTCCACCGGACAGAATTCAAGAACGATCAGGGTCTCTCCCAGACCCAAGCTACCAACCCTGGCATAATTGTCTGGCATGGGAGTGCCAAAGATCTCCTGCAAAATGACACTAGGAACCTGGGGGCACGGGTTTGGTTTCCCCGGGAAAAGGTCCGCCGTTCGTACCCAAGATGCCGTGTCCGTTGCTAGACTTCTGCCTGCCAGGATTCAAGAATGATACGGGTTTCTCCAAGACCCAAGGTAAAACCCATGGGAATCCTGGCTGGCCTGGGAGTGCCAAAGGTCTCCTGCAAAATGACACCAGGAACTTTGGAACCTGGGCGCCATTTCTCAGGGAAAAAGTCTGCCGTTCGTACTCAAGATGCCGTGCATGGGGCCGGCCTTCTGTCGGTGAGAATTTGAGACGGATCAGGGCTTCTCCCAGACCCAAGGTACCACCCATGGGAATCCTGGCTGGCCTGGGAGTGCCAAAGGTCTCCTGCAAACTGACACCAGGAACCAGTGGGTCCGGGTTTGGTTTTCCAGGGCAAAGGGCCACTGTTCAAATGCACGATGCCGTGCCCGGAGCCGGCATTCCTCAAGCTAGGATTCAGGATGGATCAGGGTTTCTCCCAGACCTAAGGGACGACCCATTAGATAATTGACTGGCCTGAGAGTGCTAAAGGTCTCCAGCAAAATGACACCAGGAACCTGGTGAGGCAAGTTTGGTTTCCCAGGGAAAAGGGCCACGGTTCGTGCCCAAGATGCCGTGCACGGGCCCGGCCTTCTGCTGGCACGAATTCGAGACGAATCAGGGTTTCTCCCAGACCCAAAGTACCGCCCATGGAACAATTGTCTGACATGGGAGTGCCAAAGGTCTCCTGCAAAATGAAACCAAGATCTTGGGTGGGCGGGTTTGGTGTTCCAGGGAAACGGATCGCCATTCGTACGCAAGATGCTGTGCCCGGAGCCAGCCTTCAGCCGGCAAGAATTCGAGACGAATCAGGGTTTCTCCCATACCCAAAGTACCACCCACGGGATTATTGGCTGCACTGGGAGTGTAAAAGGTCTCCTGCAAAATGACACCAAGACCCTGGGGGGCAGGGTTTGGTTTCCCATGGAAGAAGTCCCCTGCGCGGACCCAAGACGCCGTGCCCGGAGCCGGCTTTCCCCCGGCTAGAATTCGAGAAGGATCAGGGCTTCTCTCAGACCCAAGGTACCAAACATGGGAATCCTGGCTGGGCTGGGAGTGCCAAAGGTCTCCTGTAAAATGACACCAGGAACCTTGGGGGGCAAACCTGGTGTCCCATGCAAAAGGGACAAGGTACGTACACATGACGCCGTGTTCGGGGCCGACCTTCCGCCCGCCAAAATTCCAGATGGATCAGGGTCTCTCCCAGAGCCAAGGTACCACCCATGGGAATCCTGGCTTGCCTGGGAGTTCCAAAGATCTCTTGCAAAACGACACCAGGAACCTGGGGGGGTGTGTTTAGTCTCCCAGGGCATAGGGTGCAGGCTGTCTGCGGGCCCCATGAACAGCGTCTTGGGTATGAACGGTGGCCCTATTCCCTGGGAAACCAAACCCGCCCCCCTGATTTCTGGTTTCATTTTGCAGGAGACCTTTGGCACTCCCAGGCCTGATACTTATCCCATAGGTGGTACCTTGGGTCTTGGAGAAACCCTGATCTGTCTCGAATTCTGTCTGGCAGAAGGGGGCCCATGGCACTACATCTTGTGTACGTACTGTGGCCCTTTTTCCTGGGAAATAGAACTTGCCCCCCTAGGTTCCTGGTGTCATTTTGTTGGAGACCTTTGGCAATCCCAGGTTAGCCAGGATTCCAAAGGGTGGTACCTTGGGTCTGGGGGAAACCCTCATCCGTCTCGAATTCTTGCCGGTGGAAAGTGGGCCCCAGGCACGGCACCTTGCTTAAGAACGGCTGACTTTTTCCCTGAGAAATGGCATTCCCAGGCCCCCCTAATCAGCTAAGCCATAGAAACCCCTTCTGAACACACACACACCGGCTTGCAGCATTCTCCCTCTTCCCATGACACGAGAGGCACGAACTACAGTCCACAGCCTTTTCTGCTACTAGAGAGCACAAAATACATAGAGAGGTCCAGTTTCAAGCTAAGCCACAGAAACCACTTCTGACCACACTCAAACCGGCTTGCAGCATTCTCCCTCTTCACGTGACACGAGTGGCCCGCACTACAGTCCACAGCCTTTTCTGCTCCTAGAGGGAACAAAATAAATGCAGATGTCCAGTTTCAAGCTAAGCCATGGAAACACCTTCTGAGCACACCCAAACTGGCTTGAAGCATTCTCCCTCTTGCCATGACACGAGAGGCACGAGCTACACTACACAGCTTTCTGGGCTGCTAGAGAGGTAAAAGGACCCGCAGAAATCCTGTTTCGAGCTAAGCCATACACAGCCCTTCTGAGCACAGCCAAACTGGCTTGCAGCATTCTCCCTCTTCCCGGGACGCTACAGGCACGAACTACACTGCACAGCTTTCTCGGCTGATAGAGAGCAAAAAGCACCCGCAGAGATCCTGTTTCGAGCTAAGCCATAGAAACCCCTTCTGAGCACAGCCAAAGCGGCTTGCAGCATTCTCCCTCTTCCCGGGAGACGAGAGTCACGAACTACACTACGCCGCTTTCTGGGCTGCAAGAGAGCAAAAAACACAGGCAGAGATTCTGTTTCGAGATAAGTCTTAGAAACCGCTTCTGAGCAAAGCCAAACCGGCTTGCAGCATTCTCCCTCTTTGCGAGACGCTAGAGGCACGAACTACACTACACAGCATTCTGGGCTGCTAGAGAGCAAAAAACACAGGCAGAGATCCTCTTTCGAGCCAAGCCATAGAAACCCTTTCTGAGCACAGCCAAACCGGATTGCAGCATTCGACCTCCTCCCGGGACGCTAGAGGCACGAACTACACTACACAGCTTTCTGGGCTGCTAGGGAGCAAATAGCGCCCGCAGGGATCCTGTTTCCAGCTAAGCCATAGAAACCCCTTCTGAGCTCAGCCAAACAGGATTGCAGCATTCGCCCTCTTCCCGGGACGCTAGAGGCACGGACTACACTGCACAGCTTTCTCGGCTGCTAGAGAGCAAAAAACACAGGCAGCGATCCTGTTTCGAGCTCAGCCATAGAAATCCCTTCTGAGCACACCCAAACCAGCTTGCAGCATTCTCGCTCTTCGCGCGACACGAGAGGCACGAACTACAGTCCACAGCTTTTTCTGCTCCTAGAGAGTACAAAAAGCATGCTGGGCTCCTGTTTCGAGCACATCCACAAAACTCCCTGTGAAAGCCACCCAAACTGGCTTGCAGCATTCTCCCTCTTCCCTTTAAACGAGAGGCACAAACTACAGTCCACAGCTTTCGCTGCTCCTAGAAAGCGCAAAATGCACTCTGAGCTCCTGTTTCTAAGAAATCCACAGAACATCTCCTCTGAGGCTACCCAAATCAGCTAGCAGCATTCAAGCCCTTTTCCTGACACAAGAGGCATAATCGATGGTCCAAAGCTTTCTCTGCTGTTGGAGAGCACAGAAACCATGGCAAGCTCTTGTTTCCAGCTAAGCCAAAGAACCCCCTTCTGAGCACACTCAAACCGGCATGCAGCATTGTCCCCCTTCCTGTGACATGAGAGACACGAACAACAGCCCACAGATTTCTCTGCTCCTGGAGAGCACAAAGTGCACGCAGGGCTCCTGTTTCGAGCAAATCCACAAAGGTCCCCTGGAAAGCCACTCAAACTGGTTTTCAGCATTCTCTTTCTTCTCGTGACACGAGTGGCATGATCGATATTCCTCAGCTTTCTCTGCTCTTGTGGAGCGCAGAAAGCACGGCAAGATTTTGTTTCAAGCTAAGCCCCTTCAGACCACACTCAAAGAGGCTTGCAGCATTCTCCCTCTTCCCATGACACGAGAGGCACGAATTACGGTCCACAGCTTTCTCTGCTCCTAGAGACCACAAAATGCCCGCAGGGCTACTGTTTCGAGCTAAGCCATAGAAACCCCTTCTGAGCACACCCAAACCGGCTTGCAGCATTCTCCCTCTTCCCTTTACACCAGAGGCACGAACTAGAGTCCACAGGTTTCTCTGAATCTAGAGAGCTCAAAATGCACGCTGGGCTCCTGTTTCAAGCAAATCCACAGAACATCTCGTCTGAGGATACTCGAATCAGCTAGCAGCCTTCAAGCACTTTGCCTGACACTAGAGACATAATTGATGGTCCAAAGCTTTCTCTGCTGTCGGAAACCACAGAATCCATGGCAAGTTATTGTCTCCAGCAATATAGAAGAACCCCTTTCTGAGCACAACCAAAACGGCTTGCAGCATTCTCTTTCTTCTCGTGACACGAGAGGCATGATCGATGCTCCCTAGCTTTCTTTGCTCTTGCAAAGCGCCGAAAGAACGGCGAGCTCCTTTTCGAGCGAAGCAAGGAAGACCCCGTCTGAGCAAACCCAAACCGGCTTGCAGAATTCTCCCTCTTCGCGTGACACGAGAGGCACGAACTACGGTCCACTGTTTTCTCTGCTGCAAGAGAGCAAAAATTGCACGCAGGGGTAGTGTTTCGAGCAAATCCACCGAACAACTCCTCAGATGCTACCCAAATCAGCTTGCATCATTCTAGATCTTTTCGTGACACAAGAGGCATAATCGATGGCCTAAAGCTTTCTTTGCAGTTGGAGAGCAGAGAAGGCATGGCAAGCTCTTGCTTCAAGCTAAGCCATAGAAACCCCTTCTGAGCACAATCAAACCGGCTAGCAGCATTCTCCTTCTTCACGTGACACGAGAGTCGCGAACTACGGTCAACAACTATCTCTGCTCCTAATGAGCACAAAATACACGCAGAGATCCTGTTTGGAGCTAAGCCATAGAAACCCCTTCTGAGCACAGCCAAACCAGCTTGCAGCATTCTCCCTCTTCCCAGGACGCTAGAGGCACGAACTACACTGCACAGCTTTCTGGGCTGCTAGAGAGCAAAAAACACAGGCAGAGATCCTGTTTCGAGCTAAGCCATAGAAACCCCTTCTGAGCACAGCCAAACCAGCTTGCAGCATTCTCCCTCTTCCCAAGAACTAGAGTCACGAACTACACTACACAGCATTCTGGGGTGCTAGAGAGCAAAAAAGACATGCAGAGATTCTGTTTCGAGCTAAGCCATAGAAACCTATTCAGAGCACAGCCAAACCGGCTTGCAGCATTCTCCCTCTTCCCGGGACGCTAAAGGCACGAACTAAACTACACAGCTTTCTGGGCTGCTAGAGAGCAAAAAGTACTCACAGAGATCCTGTTTCGAGCTAAGCCATAGAAACCCCTTCTGAGCACAGCCAAACAGGCTTGCAGCATTCTCCCTCTTCTTGGGACGCTAGAGGCACGAACTACAGTACACAGCTTTTTGGGCTTATAGAGAGCAAAAAACACAGGCAGAGATCCTGTTTTGAGATAAGTCTTAGAAACCCCTTCTGAGCACAGCCAAACCGGCTTGCAGCATTCTCCCTCTTCCCGTGACTCGAGAAGCACGAACTACGGTCTACAGGTTTCTCTGCTCCTAGAGACCACAAAATGTACGCAGGGCTCCTGTTTTCAGCTACTCCACAAAATTGCCCGCGAAAGCCACCTTAACCGGGTTACAGCATCCTCCCTTTTCCCTTTGCACGAGAGTCACCAACTACAGTCCACAGCTTTCTCAGCTGCTAGAAAGCACAAAATGCACGCTGGCCTCCTGTTTCGTGCAAATCCACAGAACGTCTCCTTTGAAGATACCCAAACCAGCTAGCAGCATTCAAGCCCTTTTCCTGACACGAGAGGCATAATCGATGGTCCAAAGCTTTCTCTGCTGTTGGAGAGCACAGAAACCATGGCAAGTTCTTGTTTCCAGCTAAGCCAAAGAAACCCTTTCTGAGCATAACCAAACAGGCTTACAGCATTCTCCCTCTTCCCATGGCACGAGAGGCACGAACTACAGTCCACAGCTTTCTCTGCGCCTAGAGAGCAAAAAACGCACGCAGTGCTCCTGTTTCGAGCAAATCCACAAAACTCCCCTCAAAAGCCACCCAAACCGGCTTGCGGCATTCTCCTTCTTCTCGTGCCACAATAGGCATGATCGATGGTCCCCAGTTTTCTCTACTCTTGTAAAGCGCAGAAAGAATGGCGAGCTCCTGTTTCGAGCAAAGCAAGGAAGCCGCCTTCTGAGCACACCCAAACCGGCTTGCAGTATTCTCCCTCTTCCCTTTACACCAGAGGCACGAACTACAGTCCATAGGTTTCTCTGAATCTAGAGAGCTCAAAATGCACGCTGGGCTCCTGTTTCAAGCAAATCCACAGAACATCTCGTCTGAGGATACTCGAATCAGCTAGCAGCCTTCAAGCACTTTGCCTGACACTAGAGACATAATCGATGGTCCAAAGCTTTCTCTGCTGTCGAAAACCACAGAATCCATGGCAAGTTATTGTCTCCAGCAATATAGAAGAACCCCTTTCTGAGCACAACCAAATTGGCTTGCAGCATTCTCTTTCTTCTCGTGACACGAGAGGCATGATCGATGCTCCCTAGCTTTCTTTGCTCTTGCAAAGCGCCGAAAGAACGGCGAGCTCCTTTTCGAGCGAAGCAAGGGAGACCCCGTCTGAGCCAACCCAAACCGGCTTGCAGAATTCTCCCTCTTCGCGTGACACGAGAGGCACGAACTACGGTCAACAACTATCTCTGCTCCTAATGAGCAAAAAACACATGCAGAGATCTAGTTTCAAGCTCAGCCATAGAAACCCCTTCTGAGCACAGCCAAACCGGCTTGCAGCATTCTCCCTCTTCCCGGGACGCTACAGGCACGAACTACACTGCACAGCTTTCTGGGCTGCTAGAGAGCAAAAAGCACCCGCAGAGATGTTGTTTAATGATAAGAGTACTGGGGAGATGCTGGGAGTTGTTGGGACATAATGGGAGATATTGGGATAGGATGGAACATGAGATGTATTGAGATGATTGTAGATGATGTTGGAAGATGACGGGAGATGTTTTTTAGAGATGTTGGGAGATGATGGGAGATATTGGGAGATGATGGGAGATATTGGGAGATGATGGGAAGTGTTGGGAGATGATGGGAGATAATGAGAGATGATGGAAGATATTGGGTGATTATGGGTGATTTTTGGAGATGATGGGTAATGAGATGTTGGAAGATGATGGGTAATGCTGGGAGAAGATGGGAGAGTTTGGGAGATGGTGGGAGAGGTTTGGAGATGATGAGAGATATTGTTGGGAGAGGATAGGAGATGCTGTGAAATGATGAGTGATTAGATGTTGGGATATGATGGGAGATGTTGGGATATGATGGGAGATGCTGGGGGATGATGGGAGATGATGGGAGATGACGGGAGATGAGATGTTGGGAGATGATGAGTGATATTGGGAGATGATGGGAGCTGTTGGGAGATGATGAGAGGTGTTGCGAGATGATGGGAGATGTTGACAGAGGATGGGAGATGTTGGCAGATGATGGGACATGAGATGTTGGGAGATGATGGGAGATGTTGGGAGATGACGGGAGATGTTGGGAGATTATGGGGGATATTGGGCGATGATAAGAGACGTTGGGTGATAATAGGAGATGATTGGAGAGGATGGGAGATGTTGTTGGGAGATGATGGGAGAGGTTAGGAGATGATGGGAGATGTTTGGAGATGATGGGAGTGGGTGGGCGATGATGGAGGATGATAGGAGATGATGGGAGATGATGGAAGATGTTGGGAGATGATGGGAGATTTTGTGTGATGATGGGAGATATTAGGAGAGGATGGGAGATTTGGAATATGATGGGAGAGGTAGGGAGATGTTGTGAGATGATAGGAGATGATGATTGGTGATGATCTGAGATGTTGGGAGTTGATGGGAGATGTTGAGAGGTGTTGGGAGCTATTGGGAGATGATGGGTGATGATGGAGGATGATGGGAGTTGGGAGAGGATGGGAGATTATCGGAGATATTCGGAGTTGATGGGAGATGTTCGGAGATATTTAGTGATGTTGGGAGATTCTGGGAGATGTTGGGAGATAATGGGAGATGTTGGGAGATGATGCGAAATGGGAGCTGATGGGAGATGTTGGGAGATGATGGGAGATCTTGGGAGATAATGGTAGATGTTGGGAGTTGATAGGAGATGTTGGGAGATCATGGGACGTTTAATGTTGGGAGACGATGAGGGGTATTGGGAGATTATGAATGATGTTGTCTGATGATGGGAGATGTTGAGAGTTATTTGGAGACTTTGGGAGATATTTGGAGATGTTGGCAGGTGATGGGAAATATTGGGAGATGATGGGAGATGTTGGGAGTCCATAGGAGATGTTAGGAGATGATGTAAAATTATGGGAGATGATCGGAGAGTTTGGAACACGATGGGAGATGTTGAGAGATGATGGGAGATGTTGGGAGATGTTGGGAGATGTTGGTAGACGATGTGCGATGTTGGGATTTGATGGGAGATGTTGGGAGATGATGGAAGATGCTGGCAGATGATGGGAGATGTTGGTAGATGATGGGAGTTCTTGGGAGATGATTGGAAATGTTGGGAAATAATGAGATATATTGGGAAATGTTTGGAGATGATGGGTGATGTTGAGAGATCATGGGAGATGATGGGAAATGTTGTTGGGAGCTGATGGGAGATGTTGGGATCTGATGAGACATGAGACATTGGGATATGATGGGAGATATTGAGAGATGATGGGAGATTTTGGGAGATGATGGGCGAGGTTGGGAGAAAGTGGGAGACTCTGGGAAATGATGGGAGATATTGGGAGATGATGGGAGATGTTTGGAGACGATGGGCGATGTTGGGATTTTATGGTTCATGATGACATATTATGGGAAATGATGGAACATGTTTGGAAGTTCCAAAGATCCCCTGCAAAATGACACCATGTAACTGGGTGACGGGTTCAGTTTACCAGGGATAAGGGCCGCAGATCGTGCCCAATACGCTGTACCTGAGAATGGCCTTCTGCTGGCCAGAATTCGAGACCGATCAGGGTTTCTCCCAGACCCAAGGTACCACCCATGGGATTATTGGCTGGACTGGGAGTGCCAAAGGTCTCCTGCATAATGACACCAGGACTCTGGGGGGGCACGTTTGCTTTCCCAGGGAAAAGGGCTGCAGATCGTTCATAATACGCGGAGCGCACTGCCGGCTTTCCACCGACCAGAATTCGAGACGGATCAGGGTTTCTCTCAGACCCAAGGTACCACTCATGTGAATCCTGGCTGGCCTGGGCGTGCCAAAGGTCACCAGCAAAATGACTCCAGGAACCTGGGGGGGCAGGTTGGGTTTCCTAGGTAAAAGGGCCACGGTTCGTACACAAGTCACTGTGCCCAGGGCCGGCCTTCCACCTGCCAGATTTCAAGATGGATCAGGGTTTCTCCCAGACCCAAAGTACCACCCATGGAACAATTGTCTGGCATGGGAGTGCAAAAGGTCTCCTGCAAAATGACACCAAGACCCTGGGGGGCAGGGTTTGGTTTCCCATGGCAAAAGTCCCCTGCTCGGACCCAAGACGCCTTGTCCGGAGCTGGCTTTCCCTCGGCCAGAATTCGAGAAGGATCAGGGTTTCTCTCAGACCCAAGGTACCAAACATGGGAATCCTGGCTGGGCTGGGTGTGCCAAAGGTCTCCTGCAAAATGACACCAGGAACCTGGCGGGGTGGGTTTGGTTTCCCAGGGAAAAGGGCCACGGTACTTACACATGACGCCGTGTTCAGGGCCGGCCTTCCACCAGACAGAATTCAAGAACGATAAGGGTTTCTCTCAGACCTAAGGTACAACACAAGGAAATCCTGGTTTGCCTGGGAGTGCCAAAGGTCTCCTGCAAAATGACACCAGGAACCTGGGGAGGCAGGTTGGGTTTCCTAGGTAAAAGGGCCACGGTTCGTACACAAGACACTGTGCCCGGGGCCGGCCTTCCAACTGCCAGATTTTAAGATGGATCAGGATTTCTCCCAGACCCAAAGTACTACCCATGGAACAATTGTCTGGCATGGGAGTGCAAAAGGTCTCCTGCAAAATGACACCAAGACCCTAATGGGCAGGGTTTGGTTTCCCATGGAAAAAGTCCCCTGCTCAGACCCAAGATGCCGTGCCCGGGGCTGGCCTTCCGCCGGCCAGAATTCCAGATGGATCAGGGTCTCTCCCAGACCCAAGGTACCACCCATGGGAATCCTTGCTGGCCTGGAAGTGCGAAAGGTCTCCTGCAAAATGACACCAGGACCCTGGGGGGCAGGGTTTGGTTTCCCATGGAAAAAGTCCCCTGCTCGGACACAAGACACCGTCCCCGGAGCCGGCTTTCCCCCAGCCAGATTTCGAGAAGGATCAGGGCTTCTCCCAGACCCAAGGTACCAAACATGGGAATCCTGGCTGGGCTGGGAGTGCCAAAGGTCTCCTGCAAAATGACACCAGGAACCGGGATGGGCAGGTTCCGTTCCCCAGGCAAAAGTGCCGCCATTCGTACCCAAGACGCCGTATCCCGTGCCAGTCTTCCGCCGGCCAGAATTCAAGAACGATACAGGTTTCTCCAAGATCCAACATACCAACCACGGGAAAACAGGCTGGCCTGGGAGTGCCAAAGGTCTCAGGGAAAATGACACCAGGAACCTGGATGGGCGGGTTCGGTTCCCCGGTGCAAAAGTGCCGCCATTCCTAAACAAGACGCTGTGTCCGGTGCCAGCCTTCCGCCGGCCAGAATTCCAGATGGATCAGGGTCTCTCCCAGACCCAAGGTACCACCCATGGGAATACTTGCTGGCCTGGAAGTGCCAAAGGTCTCTTGCAAAATGACACCAGAAACCTGGGAGGGCGGGTTTGGTTTCCCAGGGAAAAGGGCCACTGTTCAAACGCACGACGCCGTGCCCGGAGCCGGCATTCCTCCAGCTAGGATTCAGGATGGAATAGGGTTTCTCCCAGACCCAAGGTACGACCCATTAGATAATTGACTGGCCTGGGAGTGCTAAAGGTCTCCAGCAAAATGACACCAGGAACCTGGTGAGGCAAGTTTGGTTTCCCAAGGAAAAGGGCCACGGTTCGTGCCCAAGACGCCGTGCACGGGCCTGGCCTTCTGCCGGCGCGAATTCGAGACGAATCAGGGTTTCTCCCAGACCCAAAGTACCACCCATGGAACAATTGTCTGGCATGGGAGTGCCAAAGGTCTCCTGCAAAATGAAACCAAGATCTTGGGTGAGCGGGTTTGGTGTTCCAGGGAAACGGGCCGCCGTTCGTACGCAAGATGCTGTGCCCGGAGCCAGCCTTCAGCCGTCAGGAATTCGAGACCAATCAGGGTTTCTCCCAGACCCAAAGTACCACCCACGGGATTATTGGCTGGACTGGGAGTGCAAAAGGTCTCCTGCAAAATGACACCAAGACCCTGGGGGGCAGGGTTTGGTTTCCCATGGAAAAAGTCCCCTGCTCGGACACAAGACACCGTGCCCGGAGCCGGCTTTCCCCCAGCCAGAATTCGAGAAGGATCAGGGTTTCTCTCAGACCCAAGGTACCAAACATGGGAATCCTGGCTGGCCTGGGAGTGTCAAAGGTCTCCTGCAAACTGACACCAGGAACCAGTGGGTCCGGGTTTGGTTTTCCAGGGGAAAGGGCCACTGTTCAAACGCACGACGCCGTGCACAGAGCCGACATTCCTCCAGCTAGGATTCAGGATGGATCAGGGTTTCTCCCAGACCCAAGGGACGACCCATTAGATAATTGACTGGTCTGGGAGTGCTAAAGGTCTCCAGCAAAATGACACCAGGAACCTGGTGAGGCAAGTTTTGTTTCCCAGGGAAAAGGGCCACGGTTCGTGCCCAAGACGCCCTGCACGGGCCCGGCCTTCTGCCGGCGCGAATTCGAGACGAATCAGGGTTTCTCCCAGACCCAAAGTACCACCCTTGGAACAATTGTCTGGCATGGGAGTGCCAAAGGTCTCCTGCAAAATGAAACCAAGATCTTGGGTGGGCGGGTTTGGTGTTCCAGGGAAACGGGCCGCCGTTCGTACGCAAGATGCTGTGCCCGGAGCCAGCCTTTCGCCGGCAGGAATTCGAGACGGATCAGGGCTTCTCCCAGACCCAAGGTACCACCCATGGGAATCCTGGCTGTCCTAGAATTGTCAAAGGTCTCCTGCAAAATGACACCAGGAACAAGGGGGGGCAGGTTTGGTGTCCCAGGGAAAAGGGCTGCAGATTGTTCCCAGTACCATGTGTGTGCGGACGGACTTCCGCCAGCCAGAATTCGAGACGAATCAGGTTTTCTCCCAGATGCAAGGTACCACCCATGGGAATCCTGGCTTGCCTGGGAGTGCCAAAGGTCTCCTGCAAAATGACACCAGGAACCGGGATGGGCGGGTTCGGTTCCCCAGGCAAAAGTGCCGCCATTCGTTCCCAAGACGCCGTGTCCGGTGCCAGCCTTCCGCCGGCCAGAATTCCAGATGGATCAGGGTCTCTCCCAGACCCAAGCTACCACCCCTGGCATAATTGTCTGGCATGGTAGTGCCAAAGATCTCCTGCCAAATGACACTAGGAACCTGGGGGGACGGGTTTGGTTTCCCCGGGAAAAGGTCCGCCGTTCGTACCCAAGATGCCGTGTCCGTTGCTAGATTGCTGCCTGCCAGGATTCAAGAACGATACGGGTTTCTCCAAGACCCAAGGTAAAACCCATGGGAATCCTGGCTGGCCTGGGAGTGCCAAAGGTCTCCTGCAAAATGACACCAGGAACTTTGGAATCTGGGCGCCATTTCTCAGGGAAAAAGTCTGCCGTTCGTACCCAAGATGCCGTGCATGGAGCAGGCCTTCTGTCGGCGAGAATTTGAGACGGATCAGGGCTTCTCCCAGACCCAAGGTACCACCCATGGGAATTCTGGCTGGCCTGGAAGTGCCATAGGTCTCCTGCAGAATGACACCAGGAACCTGGGGGGGCGGGTTTGGGGTTCCAGGGAAATGGGCTGCCGTTCGTAGGGAAGACGCTGTGCCCGGAGCCGGCCTTCCGCCGGCCAGAATTCGAGACGGATCAGGGTTTCTCCCAGACCCAAGGTACCACCCATGGGAATTCTGGCTGGCCTGGAAGTGCCAAAGGTCTCCTGCAAAATGACACCAGGTACCTGCGGGGCGGGTTTGGTTTCCCAGGGAAAAGGGCTGCAGAACCTGCCCAATTCTGCGTACCTGGGAACGGCCTTCCACCAGACAGAATTCGAGACGGATCAGGGCTTCTCCCAGACCCAAGGTACCACCAATCGGAATCCTAGCTGGCCTGGGAGTGCCAAAGGTCTCCTGCAAAATGACACCAGGAACCCCGGGGGGCGAATTTGGTTTCCCAGGGAAAAGGGCTGCAGATTGTGCCCAATACAATGTGCGTGCGGCCGGATTTCCGCCTAACAGATTTCGAGACGGATCAGGGTTTCTCCCAGACCCAAGGTACCACCCATCAGAATCCTAGCTTGCCTGGAAGTGCCAAAGTCTCCTGCACAATGACACAAGGAACCTGGGGGGGCGGTTACGGTTTCCCAGAGAAAATGTCCGCTGTTCCTTCGCAAGACGCCAGATTTCAAGACGGATCAGGATTTCTCCCAGACCCAAAGTACCACCCATGGAACAATTGTCTGGCATGGGAGGGCAAAAGGTCTCCTGCAAAATGACACCAAGACCCTGGGGGGCAGGCTTTGGTTTCCCATGGAAAAAGTCCCCTGCTCGGACACAAGACACCGTGCCCGGAGCTGGCTTTCCCTCGGCCAGAATTCGAGAAGGATCAGGGTTTCTCTCAGACCCAAGGTACCAAACATGGGAATCCTGGCTGGGCTGGGTGTGCCAAAGGTCTCCTGCAAAATGACACCAGGAACCTGGCGGGGTGGGTTTGGTTTCCCAGGGAAAAGGGCCACGGTACTTACACATGACGCCGTGTTCAGGGCCGGCCTTCCACCAGACAGAATTCAAGAACGATAAGGGTTTCTCTCAGACCTAAGGTACAACACAAGGAAATCCTGGTTTGCCTGGGAGTGCCAAAGGTCTCCTGCAAAATGACACCAGGAACCTGGGGGGGCAGGTTGGGTTTCCTAGGTAAAAGGGCCACGGTTCGTACACAAGACACTGTGCCCGGGGCCGGCCTTCCACCTGCCAGATTTTAAGATGGATCAGGATTTCTCCCAGACCCAAAGTACTACCCATGGAACAATTGTCTGGCATGGGAGTGCAAAAGGTCTCCTGCAAAATGACACCAAGACCCTAATGGGCAGGGTTTGGTTTCCCATGGAAAAAGTCCCCTGCTCAGACCCAAGATGCCGTGCCCGGGGCTGGCCTTCCGCCGGCCAGAATTCCAGATGGATCAGGGTCTCTCCCAGACCCAAGGTACCACCCATGGGAATCCTTGCTGGCCTGGAAGTGCGAAAGGTCTCCTGCAAAATGACACCAGGACCCTGGGGGGCAGGGTTTGGTTTCCCATGGAAAAAGTCCCCTGCTCGGACACAAGACACCGTCCCCGGAGCCGGCTTTCCCCCAGCCAGATTTCGAGAAGGATCAGGGCTTCTCTCAGATTCAAGGTACCAAACATGGGAATCCTGGCTGGGCTGGGAGTGCCAAAGGTCTCCTGCAAAATGACACCAGGAACCGGGATGGGCAGGTTCCGTTCCCCAGGCAAAAGTGCCGCCAATCGTACCCAAGACGCCGTATCCGGTGCCAGTCTTCCGCCGGCCAGAATTCAAGAACGATACAGGTTTCTCCAAGATCCAACATACCAACCACGGGAAAACAGGCTGGCCTGGGAGTGCCAAAGGTCTCAGGCAAAATGACACCAGGAACCTGGGAGGGTGGGTCCGGTTTCCCAGGGAAAAGGGCCCCCATTCATATCCAAGACGCCGTGTCTGTTGCTAGACTTCTGCCTGCCAGAATTCAAGAACGATACAGGTTTCTCCAAGACCCAAGGTAACACCCATGGGAATCCTGGCTGGCCTGGGAGTGTCAAAGGTCTCCTGCAAACTGACACCAGGAACCAGTGGGTCCGGGTTTGGTTTTCCAGGGGAAAGGGCCACTGTTCAAACGCACGACGCCGTGCACAGAGCCGACATTCCTCCAGCTAGGATTCAGGATGGATCAGGGTTTCTCCCAGACCCAAGGGACGACCCATTAGATAATTGACTGGTCTGGGAGTGCTAAAGGTCTCCAGCAAAATGACACCAGGAACCTGGTGAGGCAAGTTTTGTTTCCCAGGGAAAAGGGCCACGGTTCGTGCCCAAGACGCCCTGCACGGGCCCGGCCTTCTGCCGGCGCGAATTCGAGACGAATCAGGGTTTCTCCCAGACCCAAAGTACCACCCTTGGAACAATTGTCTGGCATGGGAGTGCCAAAGGTCTCCTGCAAAATGAAACCAAGATCTTGGGTGGGCGGGTTTGGTGTTCCAGGGAAACGGGCCGCCGTTCGTACGCAAGATGCTGTGCCCGGAGCCAGCCTTCAGCCGACAGGAATTCGAGACCAATCAGGGTTTCTCCCAGACCCAAAGTACCACCCACGGGATTATTGGCTGGACTGGGAGTGCAAAAGGTCTCCTGCAAAATGACACCAAGACCCTGGGGGGCAGGGTTTGGTTTCCCATGGAAAAAGTCCCCTGCTCGGACACAAGACACCGTGCCCGGAGCCGGCTTTCCCCCAGCCAGAATTCGAGAAGGATCAGGGCTTCTCTCAGACTCAAGGTACCAAACATGGGAATCCTGGCTGGGCTGGGAGTGCCAAAGGTCTCCTGCAAAATGACACCAGGAACCGGGATGGGCGGGTTCGGTTTCCCAGGGAAAAGTGGCACTATTCGTACCCAAGACGCCGTGTCCCATGCCACCCTTCTGCCAGCCAGAATTCAAGAACGATACAGGTTTCTCCAAGATCCAACATACCAACCATGGGAAAACAGGCTGGCCTGGGAGTGCCAAAGGTCTCAGGCAAAATGACACCAGGAACCTGGATGGGCGGGTTCGGTTCCCCGGTGCAAAAGTGCCGCCATTCGTAAACAAGACGCCGTGTCCGGTGCCAGCCTTCCGCCGGCCAGAATTCCAGATGGATCAGGGTCTCTCCCAGAGCCAAGGTACCACCCATGGGAATCCTTGCTGGCCTGGAACTGCCAAAGGTCTTTTGCAAAATGACACCAGGAACCTGGGCGGGCGTGTTTAATCTCCCAGGGCATAGGGTGCAGGCGGTCTGCGGGCCCCATGAACAGTGAACAGCGTCTTGGGTATGAACGGTGGCCCTATTCCCTGGGAAACCAAACCCGCCCCCCTGATTTCTGGTTTCATTTTGCAGGAGACCTTTGGCACTCCCAGGCCAGATACTTATCCCATAGGTGGTACCTTGGGTCTTGGAGAAACCCTGATCTGTCTCGAATTCTGTCTGGCGGAAGGGGGCCCATGGCACTACATCTTGTGTACGTACTGTGGCCCTTTTTCCTGGGAAACAGAACTTGCCCCCCTAGGTTCCTGGTGTCATTTTGTAGGAGACCTTTGGCAATCCCAGGTTAGCCAGGATTCCCAAGGGTGGTACCTTGGGTCTGGGGGAAACCCTCATCCATCTCGAATTCTCGCCGGCAGAAGGCCGGCAGCTTGCAAGAAGTCTTGGATATGAACGGCGGACTTCTTCCCTGAGAAATCGCACCAGGCCCTCTAAGTTCCTGGTGTCATTTTGCAGGAGACCTTTGGCCCTACCATGTTAACCAGGATTCCTATGGGTGGTACCTTACGTCGGAGAGAAACCCTGATCCGGCTCGAATTCTGCCGGTGGAAAGTGGGCCCCAGGCACGGCACCTTGCTGAAGAACGGCTGACTTTTTCCCTGAGAAATGGCATTCCCAGACCCCCCAAATCAGCTAAGCCATAGAAACCCCTTCTGAACACACACACTCCGGCTTGCAGCATTCTCCCTCTTCCCATGACACGAGAGGCACGAACTACAGTCCACAGCCTTTTCTGCTACAAGAGAGCACAAATACATAGAGAGGTCCAGTTTCAAGCTAAGTCATAGAAACAACTTCTGACCACACTCAAACCGGCTTGCAGCATTCTCCCTCTTCACGTGACACGAGAGACACGCACTACAGTCCACAGCCTTTTCTGCTCCTAGAGGGAACAAAATAAACGGAGAGGTCCTGTTTCAAGCTAAGCCATGGAAACACCTTCTGAGCACACCCAAACAGGCTTGAAGCATTCTCCCTCTTCCCATGACACGAGAGGCACGAGCTACACTACAAAGTTTTCTGGGCTGCTAGAGAGCAAAAAGCACACGCAGAGATCCTGTTTCGAGCTAAGCTATAGAAACCCCTTCTTAGCACAGCCAAACGGGCTTGCAACATTCTCCCTCTTCCCGGGACGCTAGAGGCAAGAGCTACAATACACAGCTTTCTGGGCTGCTAGAGAGGACAAAGCACCCGCAGAGATCCTGTTTCGAGCTAAGCCATAGAAACCCCTTCTGAGAACAGCCAAACGGGCTTGCGGCATTCACCCACTTCCCGGGACGCTAGAGGCACGAACTACACTGCACAGCTTTCTGGGCTGCTAGAGAGGACAAAGCACACGCAGAGATCCTGTTTCAAGCTAAGCCATAGAAACCCCTTCAGAGCACAGCCCTACCTGCTTGCAGCATTCGCCCTCTTCCTGGGACGCTAGAGGCACGAACTACACTGCACAGCTTTCTGGGCTGCTAGAGAGGACAAAGCACCCGCAGAGATCCTGTTTCGAGCTAAGCCATAGAAAACCACGCTGAGCACAGCCAAACCGGCTTGTAGCATTAGCCCTCTTCCCCGAACGCTAGAAACACGAGCTACACTACACAGCTTTCTGGGCTGCTAGAGAGTAAAAAGCATCCTCAGAGATCCTGTTTCGAGCTAAGCCATAGAAACCCATTCAGAGCACAGCCAAACAGGCTTGCAGCATTCTCCCTCTTCGCGTGTCACGAGAGGCACCAACTACAGTGCACAGCCTTCTCTGCTAATAGAGAGCACAAAATACACGCAGAGCTCCAGTTGCAAGCTAAGCCATAGAAACTCCCTCTGAGCACACCCAAACGGGCCTGCAGCATTCACCCTCGTCCCGTGACACGACAGGCACGAACTACGGTCTACAGTTTTCTCTGCTCCTAGAGACCACAAAATGTACTCAGGGCTCCTGTTTTCAGCTAATCCACAAAATTGCCCGCGAAAGCCACCTTAACCGGGTTACAGCATCCTCCCTTTTCCCTTTGCACGAGAGTCACCAACTACAGTCCACAGCTTTCTCCGCTGCTAGAAAGAACAAAATGCACGCTGGCCTCCTGTTTCGTGCAAATCCACAGAACGTCTCCTCTGAGGATACCCAAATCAGCTAGCAGCATTCAAGCACTTTTCCTGACACGAGAGGCATAATCGATGGTCCAAAGCTTTCTCTGCTGTTGGAGAGCACAGAAACCATGGCAAGCTCTTGTTTCCAGCTAAGCCAAAGAACCCCCTTCTGAGCACACTCAAACCGGCATGCAGCATTGTCCCCCTTCCTGTGACACGAGAGGCACGAACAACAGCCCACAGATTTCTCTGCTCCTAGAGTGCACAAAGTGCACGCAGGGCTCCTGTTCGAGCAAATCCACAAAGGTGCCCTGGAAAGCCACCCAAACTGGTTTGCAGCATTCTCTTTCTTCTCGTGACACGAGTGGCATGATCGATATTCCTCAGCTTTCTCTGCTCTTGTGGAGCGCAGAAAGCACGGCAAGCTTTTGTTTCAAGCTAAGCCCCTTCTGACCACACTCAAAGAGGCTTGCGGCATTCTCCCTCTTCCCATGACACGAGAGGCACGAATTACGGTCCACAGCTTTCTCTGCTCCTAGAGACCACAAAATGCCTGCAGGGCTACTGTTTCGAGCTAAGCCATAGAAACCCCTTCTGAGCACACCCAAACCGGCTTGCAGCATTCTCCCTCTTCCCTTTACACCAGAGGCACGAACTACAGTCCACAGGTTTCTCTGAATCTAGAGAGCTCAAAATGCACGCTGGGCTCCTGTTTCAAGCAAATCCACAGAACATCTCGTCTGAGGATACTCAAATCAGCTAGCAGCCTTCAAGCACTTTGCCTGACACTAGAGACATAATCGATGGTCCAAAGCTTTCTCTGCTGTCGGAAACCACAGAATCCATGGCAAGTTATTGTCTCCAGCAATATAGAAGAACCCCTTTTTGAGCACAACCAAAACGGCTTGCAGCATTCTCTTTCTTCTCGTGACACGAGAGGCATGATCGATGCTCCCTAGCTTTCTTTGCTCTTGCAAAGCGCCGAAAGAACGGCGAGCTCCTTTTCAAGCGAAGCAAGGGAGACCCCGTCTGAGCCAACCCAAACCGGCTTGCAGAATTCTCCCTCTTCGCGTGACACGAGAGGCACGAACTACGGTCCACTGTTTTCTCTGCTGCAAGAGAGCAAAAATTGCACGCAGGGGTAGTGTTTCGAGCAAATCCACCAAACAACTCCTCTGATGCTACCCAAATCAGCTTGCATCATTCTAGATCTTTTCGTGACACAAGAGGCATAATCGATGGCCTAAAGCTTTCTTTGCAGTTGGAGAGCAGAGAAGGCATGGCAAGCTCTTGCTTCAAGCTAAGCCATAGAAACCCCTTCTGAGCACAATCAACCGGCTAGCAGCATTCTCCTTGTTCACGTGACACGAGAGTCGCGAACTACGGTCAAAAACTAACTCTGCTCCTAATGAGCACAAAATACACGCAGAGATCCTGTTTTGAGCTAAGCCATAGAAACCCCTTCTGAGCACAGCCAAACCGGCTTGCAGCATTCTCCCTCTTCCCAGGACGCTAGAGGCACGAACTACACTGCACAGCTTTCTGGGCTGCTAGAGAGCAAAAAACACAGGCAGAGATCCTGTTTCGAGCTAAGCCATAGAACCCCCTTCTGAGCACAGCCCTACCTGCTTGCAGCATTCGCCCTCTTCCCGGGACGCTAAAGGCACGAACTACACTACACAGCTTTCTGGGCTGCTAGAGACCAAATACACAGGCAGAGATCCTGTTTCGAGCCAAGCCATAGAAACCCATTCAGAGCACAGCCAAACAGGCTTGCAGCATTCTCCCTCTTCGCGTGTCACGAGAGGCACCAACTACAGTGCACAGCCTTCTCTGCTAATAGAGAGCACAAAATACACGCAGAGCTCCAGTTGCAAGCTAAGCCATAGAAATTCCCTCTGAGCACACCCAAACCGGCTTGCAGCATTCGGCCTCTTCCCGGGACGCTAGAGGCACGAACTACGGTCTACAGCTTTCTCTGCTCCTAGAGACCACAAAATGTACGCAGGGCTCCTGTTTTCAGCTAATCCACAAAATTGCCCGCGAAAGCCACCTTAACCGGGTTACAGCATCCTCCCTTTTCCCTTTGCACGAGAGTCACCAACTACAGTCCACAGCTTTCTCGGCTGCTAGAAAGCACAAAATGCACGCTGGCCTCCTGTTTCGTGCAAATCCACAGAACGTCTCCTCTGAGGATACCCAAACCAGCTAGCAGCATTCAAGCACTTTTCCTGACACGAGAGGCATAATCGATGGTCCAAAGCTTTCTCTGCTGTTGGAGAGCACAGAAAACCATGGCAAGCTCTTGTTTCCAGCTAAGCCAAAGAACCCCCTTCTGAGCACACTCAAACCGGCATGCAGCATTGTCCCCCTTCCTGTGACACGAGAGGCACGAACAACAGCCCACAGATTTCTCTGCTCCTAGAGTGCACAAAGTGCACGCAGGGCTCCTGTTTCGAGCAAATCCACAAAGGTGCCCTGGAAAGCCACCCAAACTGGTTTGCAGCATTCTCTTTCTTCTCGTGACACGAGTGGCATGATCGATATTCCTCAGCTTTCTCTGCTCTTGTGGAGCGCAGAAAGCACGGCAAGCTTTTGTTTCAAGCTAAGCCCCTTCTGACCACACTCAAAGAGGCTTGCGGCATTCTCCCTCTTCCCATGACACGAGAGGCACGAATTACGGTCCACAGCTTTCTCTGCTCCTAGAGACCACAAAATGCCTGCAGGGCTACTGTTTCGAGCTAAGCCATAGAAACCCCTTCTGAGCACACCCAAACCGGCTTGCAGCATTCTCCCTCTTCCCTTTACACCAGAGGCACGAACTACAGTCCACAGGTTTCTCTGAATCTAGAGAGCTCAAAATGCACGCTGGGCTCCTGTTTCAAGCAAATCCACAGAACATCTCGTCTGAGGATACTCAAATCAGCTAGCAGCCTTCAAGCACTTTGCCTGACACTAGAGACATAATCGATGGTCCAAAGCTTTCTCTGCTGTCGGAAACCACAGAATCCATGGCAAGTTATTGTCTCCAGCAATATAGAAGAACCCCTTTTTGAGCACAACCAAACGGCTTGCAGCATTCTCTTTCTTCTCGTGACACGAGAGGCATGATCGATGCTCCCTAGCTTTCTTTGCTCTTGCAAAGCGCCGAAAGAACGGCGAGCTCCTTTTCAAGCGAAGCAAGGGAGACCCCGTCTGAGCCAACCCAACCGGCTTGCAGAATTCTCCCTCTTCGCGTGACACGAGAGGCACGAACTACGGTCCACTGTTTTCTCTGCTGCAAGAGAGCAAAAATTGCACGCAGGGGTAGTGTTTCGAGCAAATCCACCAAACAACTCCTCTGATGCTACCCAAATCAGCTTGCATCATTCTAGATCTTTTCGTGACACAAGAGGCATAATCGATGGCCTAAAGCTTTCTTTGCAGTTGGAGAGCAGAGAAGGCATGGCAAGCTCTTGCTTCAAGCTAAGCCATAGAAACCCCTTCTGAGCACAATCAAACCGGCTAGCAGCATTCTCCTTGTTCACGTGACACGAGAGTCGCGAACTACGGTCAAAAACTAACTCTGCTCCTAATGAGCACAAAATACACGCAGAGATCCTGTTTTGAGCTAAGCCATAGAAACCCCTTCTGAGCACAGCCAAACCGGCTTGCAGCATTCTCCCTCTTCCCAGGACGCTAGAGGCACGAACTACACTGCACAGCTTTCTGGGCTGCTAGAGAGCAAAAAAACACAGGCAGAGATCCTGTTTCGAGCTAAGCCATAGAACCCCCTTCTGAGCACAGCCCTACCTGCTTGCAGCATTCGCCCTCTTCCCGGGACGCTAAAGGCACGAACTACACTACACAGCTTTCTGGGCTGCTAGAGACCAAATACACAGGCAGAGATCCTGTTTCGAGCCAAGCCATAGAAACCCATTCAGAGCACAGCCAAACAGGCTTGCAGCATTCTCCCTCTTCGCGTGTCACGAGAGGCACCAACTACAGTGCACAGCCTTCTCTGCTAATAGAGAGCACAAAATACACGCAGAGCTCCAGTTGCAAGCTAAGCCATAGAAATTCCCTCTGAGCACACCCAAACCGGCTTGCAGCATTCGGCCTCTTCCCGGGACGCTAGAGGCACGAACTACGGTCTACAGCTTTCTCTGCTCCTAGAGACCACAAAATGTACGCAGGGCTCCTGTTTTCAGCTAATCCACAAAATTGCCCGCGAAAGCCACCTTAACCGGGTTACAGCATCCTCCCTTTTCCCTTTGCACGAGAGTCACCAACTACAGTCCACAGCTTTCTCGGCTGCTAGAAAGAACAAAATGCACGCTGGCCTCCTGTTTCGTGCAAATCCACAGAACGTCTCCTCTGAGGATACCCAAACCAGCTAGCAGCATTCAAGCACTTTTCCTGACACGAGAGGCATAATCGATGGTCCAAAGCTTTCTCTGCTGTGGAGAGCACAGAAACCATGGCAAGCTCTTGTTTCCAGCTAAGCCAAAGAACCCCCTTCTGAGCACACTCAAACCGGCATGCAGCATTGTCCCCCTTCCTGTGACACGAGAGGCACGAACAACAGCCCACAGATTTCTCTGCTCCTAGAGTGCACAAAGTGCACGCAGGGCTCCTGTTTCGAGCAAATCCACAAAGGTCCCCTGGAAAGCCACCCAAACTGGTTTGCAGCATTCTCTTTCTTCTCGAGACACGAGTGGCATGATCGATATTCCTCAGCTTTCTCTGCTCTTGTGGAGCGCAGAAAGCACGGCAAGATTTTGTTCAAGCTAAGCCCCTTCAGACCACACTCAAAGAGGCTTGCAGCATTCTCCCTCTTCCCATGACACGAGAGGCAAGAATTACGGTCCACAGCTTTCTCTGCTCCTAGAGACCACAAAAATGCCCGCAGGGCTACTGTTTCGAGCTAAGCCATAGAAACCCCTTCTGAGCCACACCCAAACCGGCTTGCAGCATTCTCCCTCTTCCCTTTACACCAGAGGCACGAACTACAGTCCCACAGGTTTCTCTGAATCTAGAGAGCTCAAAATGCACGCTGGGCTCCTGTTTCAAGCAAATCCACAGAACATCTCGTCTGAGGATACTCAAATCAGCTAGCAGCCTTCAAGCACTTTGCCTGACACTAGAGACATAATCGATGGTCCAAAGCTTTCTCTGCTGTCGGAAACCACAGAATCCATGGCAAGTTATTGTCTCCAGCAATATAGAAGAACCCTTTTTGAGCACAACCAAAACAGCTTGCAGCATTCTCTTTCTTCTCGTGACACGAGAGGCATGATCGATGCTCCCTAGCTTTCTTTGCTCTTGCAAAGCGCCGAAAGAACGGCGAGCTCCTTTTCGAGCGAAGCAAGGGAGACCCCGTCTGAGCCAACCCAAACGGCTTGCAGAATTCTCCCTCTTCGCGTGACATGAGAGGCACGACTACGGTCAACAACTATCTCTGCTCCTAATGAGCACAAATACACGCCAGAGATCCGTTTGGAGATAAGCCATAGAAAACCCCTTCTGAGCACAGCCAAACCAGCTGCAGCATTCTCACTTTCCCAGGACGCTAGAGGCTACGAACGACACTGCACAGCTTTCTGGGCTGCTAGAGAGCA
>NW_027077037.1:0-14181 GCF_009819655.1 Sylvia atricapilla | reverse complement strand
TGTTCGAGCTAAGCCATAGAACCCCCCTTCTGAGCACAGCCAAACCAGCTTGCGCATTCTCCCTCTTCCCGGGAGAAGAGAGTCACGAACTACACTGCACAGCATTCTGAGCTGCTAGAGAGCAAAAAACCACATGCAGAAATTCTGTTTTGAGCTAAGCCATAGAAACCTCTTCTGGGCACAACCAAACCGGCTTGCAGCATTCTCCCTCTTCCCGGGACACTAGAGGCACGAACTACACTACACAGCTTTCTGGGTTTCTAGAGAGTAAAAAGAACCCGAAGAGATGCTGTTCCGAGCTAAGGTATAGAAACCTTTACTGAGCAGATTCAAACCAGCTTGCAGCATTCTCCCTTTTCCAGTTACGCTAGAGGCACGCGCGACACTACACAGCTTTCTGGGCTGCTAGAGATCAAAAAGCACCCGCAGAGATCCTGTTTCGAGCTAAGCCATAAAAACCTCTTTTGGGCACAACCAAACCGGCTTGCAGCATTCTCCCTCTTCCCGGGACGCTAGAGGCACGAGCTACACTACACAGCTTTCTGAGCTACTAGAGAGCAAAAACCACTGGAAGAGATCCTGTTTCGAGCTAAGCCATAGAAACCGATTCTGAGCACAGCAAACCGGCTTGCAGCATTCTCCCTCTTCCAGGGACGCTAGAGACACGAGCTACACTACACAGCTTGCTGAGCTCCTAGAGAGCAAAAAGCACCCGCAGAGATCCTGTTTCGAGCTAAGCCATAGAAACCCCTTCTGAGCACAGCCAAACCGTCTTGCAGCATTCTCCGTCTTCCCGGGACGCTAGAGGCACGAGCTACACTACACAGCTTTCTGGGCTGCTAGAGAGCAAAAAGCACCCGCAGAGATCCTGTTTCGAGCTAAGCCATAGAAAACCCTTCTGAACACAGCCAAACCGGCTTGCAGCCTTCTCCCTCTTCCCGGGACGCTAGAGGCACGAGCGACACTACACAGCTTTCTGCGCTGCTAGAGAGCAAAAAGCACCCGCAGAGATCCTGTTTCGAAATAAGCCATAAAAACCTCTTTTGGGCACAACCAAACCGGCTTGCAGCATTCTCCCTCTTCCCAGGACGCTAGAGGCACGAACTACACTACACAGCTTTCTGGGTTTCTAGAGAGTAAAAAGAACCCGAAGAGATGCTGTTCCGAGCTAAGCCATAGAAACCTTTACTGAGCAAAGCCAAACCGGCTTGCAGCATTCTCCCTCTTCCAGGGACGCTAGAGGCACGAGCTACACTACACAGCTTTCTGGGCTGCTAGAGAGCAAAAAGCACCCGCAGAGATCCTGTTTCGAGCTAAGCCATAGAAACCCCTTCTGAGCTCAGTCAAACCGGCTTGCAGCATTCTCCCTCTTCCCGGGACGCTAGAGGCACGAGCTACACTACACAGCTTCCTGGGCTGCTAGAGAGCAAAAAAGCACCCGCAGAGATGCTGTTTCGAGCTAAGCCATAGAAACCCCTTCTGAACACAGCCAAACCGGCTTGCAGCATTCTCCCTCTTCCCGGGACGCTAGAGGCACGAACTACACTACACAGCTTTCTGCGCTGCTAGAAAGCCAAAAGCACCCGCAGAGATCCTCTTTCGAGCTAAGCCATAGAAACCTCTTCTGGGCACAACCAAACCGGCTTGCAGTATTCTCCCTCTTCCCGGGACGCTAGAGGTACGAGCTACACTACACAGCTTTCTGGGCTGCTAGAGCGTAAATTGCACCCGCAGAGATCCTGTTTCGAGCTATGCCAAAGAAACCCCTTCTGAGCAGGGCAAAACCGGCTTGCAGCATTTTCCCTCTTACCGGGACACTAGAGGCACGAGCTACACTACACAGCTTTCTGGCCTGCTAGAGATCAAAAAGCACCCGCAGAGATCCTGTTTTAAACTAAGCCATCGAAACCCTTTCTGAGCACGGTCAAACCAGCTTCCAGCATTCTCCCGCTTCCAGGGACGCTAGAGGCACGAGCTACACTAAACATCTTTCTGGGCTGCTAGAGAGCAAAAAGCACCCGCAGAGATCCTGTTTCGAGCTAAGCGATAGAAACCTCTTCGAAGCACAACCAATCCGGCCTGCAGCATTCTCCCGCTTCCAGGGACGCTAGAGGCACGAGCTACACTAAACATCTTTCTGGGCTGCTAGAGAGCAAAAAGCACCCGCAGAGATCCTGTTTCGAGCTAAGCGATAGAAACCCTTTCTGAGCACAGTCAAACCAGCTTGTATCATTCTCCCTCATCCAGGGACGCTAGAGGAACGAGCTACACTACACAGCTTTCTGCGCTGCTAGAGAGCAAGAACACCCGCAGAGATCCTGTTTCGAGCTAAGCCATAGAAAACCTTTCTGAGCACAGCCAAACCGGCTTTCAGCCTTCTCCCTCTTCCCGGGACGCTAGAGGCACGAGCGACACTACACAGCTTTCTGCGCTGCTAGAGAGCAAAAAGCACCGGCAGAGATCCTGTTTCGAGCTAAGCCATAAAAACCTCTTTTGGGCAAAACCAAACCGGCTTGCATCATTCTCCCTCTTCCCAGGACGCTAGAGGCACGAACTACACTAAAGAGCTTTCTGGGTTTCTAGAGAGTAAAAAGAACCCGAAAAGATGCTGTTCCGAGCTAAGGTATAGAAACCTTTACTTAGCACAGTCAAAACAGCTTGCAGCATTCTTTCTTTTCCAGTTACGCTAGAGGCACGAGCTACACTACACAGCTTTCTGGGCTGCTAGAGAGCAAAAAGCACCCGCAGAGATCCTGTTTCGAGCTAAGCCATAGAAAACCCTTCTGAGCTCAGCCAAGGCGGCTTGCAGCATTCTCCCTCTTCCCGGGACGCTAGAGGTACGAGCTACACTACACAGCTTTCTGGGCTGCTAGAGAGCAAAAAGCACCCGCAGAGATCCTGTTTCGAGCTAAGCCATAGAAAACCCTTCTGAGCTCAGCCAAGGCGGCTTGCAGCATTCTCCCTCTTCCCGGGACGCTAGAGGTACGAGCTACACTACACAGCTTTCTAGGCTGCTAGAGAGCAAAAAGCACCCGCAGAGATCCTGTTTCGAGCTAAGCCATAGAAACCCCTTCTGAGCACAGCCAAACCGTCTTGCAGCATTCTCCGTCTTCCCGGGACGCTAGAGGCACGAGCTACACTACACAGCTTTCTGGGCTGCTAGAGAGCAAAAAGCACCCGCAGAGATCCTGTTTCGAGCTAAGCCATAGAAAACCCTTCTGAACACAGCCAAACCGGCTTGCAGCCTTCTCCCTCTTCCCGGGACGCTAGAGGCACGAGCGACACTACACAGCTTTCTGCGCTGCTAGAGAGCAAAAAGCACCCGCAGAGATCCTGTTTCGAAATAAGCCATAAAAACCTCTTTTGGGCACAACCAAACCGGCTTGCAGCATTCTCCCTCTTCCCAGGACGCTAGAGGCACGAACTACACTACACAGCTTTCTGGGTTTCTAGAGAGTAAAAAGAACCCGAAGAGATGCTGTTCCGAGCTAAGGTATAGAAACCTTTACTGAGCAGATTCAAACCAGCTTGCAGCATTCTCCCTTTTCCAGTTACGCTAGAGGCACGCGCGACACTACACAGCTTTCTGCGCTGCTAGAGAGCAAAAAGCACCCGCAGAGATCCTGTTTCGAGCTAAGCCATAAAAACCTCTTTTGGGCACAACCAAACCGGCTTGCAGCATTCTCCCTCTTCCCGGGACGCTAGAGGCACGAGCTACACTACACAGCTTTCTGGGCTGCTAGAGAGCAAAAAGCACCTGCACAGATCCTGTTTCGAGCTATGCCAAAGAAACCTCTTCTGGGCACAAGCAAACCGGCTTGCAGTATTCTCACTCTTCCCGGGACGCTAGAGGCACGGGCTAAACTACACATCTTTCTGGGCTGCTAGAGAGCAAAAAGCACCCGCAGAGATCCTCTTTCGAGCTAAGCCATCGAAATCCTTTCTGAGCACGGTCAAACCAGCTTCCAGCATTCTCCCGCTTCCAGGGACGCTAGAGGCACGAGCTACACTAAACATCTTTCTGGGCTGCTAGAGAGCAAAAAGCACCCGCAGAGATCCTGTTTCGAGCTAAGCCATAGAAACCTCTTCGAAGCACAACCAATCCGGCCTGCAGCATTCTCCCTCTTCCCGGGACGCTAGAGGCACGAGCTACACTACACAGCTTTCTGGGCTGCTAGAGAGCAAAAACACCCGCAGAGATCCTGTTTATAGCTAAGCCATAGAAACCCTTTCTGAGCACAGTCAAACCAGCTTGTAGCATTCTCCCTTATCCAGGGACGCTAGAGGAACGAGCTACACTACACAGCTTTCTGCGCTGCTAGAGAGCAAGAACACCCGCAGAGATCCTGTTTCGAGCTAAGCCATAGAAAACCTTTCTGAGCACAGCCAAACCGGCTTGCAGCATTCTCCCTCTTCCCGGGACGCTAGAGGCACGAGTTACACTATACAGCTTTCTGGATTTCTAGAGAGTAAAAAGAACTCGAAGAGATGCTGTTCCGAGCTAAGCCATAGAAACCCTTTCTGAGCAAAGCCAAACCGGCTTGCAGCATTCTGCCTCTTCCCGGGACGCTAGAGGCACGAGCTACACTACACAGCTTCCTGGGCTGCTAGAGAGCAAAAAAGCACCCGCAGAGATCCTGTTTCGACCTAAGCCATGGAAACCCCTTCTGAACACAGCCAAACCGGCTTGCAGCATTCTCCCTCTTCCCGGGACGCTAGAGGCACGAGCTACACTACACAGCTTTCTGGGTTTCTAGAGAGTAAAAAGAACCCGAAGAGATGCTGTTCCGAGCTAAGGTATAGAAACCTTTACTGAGCAGATTCAAACAAGCTTGCAGCATTCTCCCTTTTCCAGTTACGCTAGAGGCACGCGCGACACTACACAGCTTTCTGGGCTGCTAGAGAGCAAAAAGCACCGGCAGAGATCCTGTTTCGAGCTAAGCCATAGAAACCCCTTCTGAGCACAGCCAAACCGTCTTGCAGCATTCTCCGTCTTCCCGGGACGCTAGAGGCACGAGCTACACTACACAGCTTTCTGGGCTGCTAGAGATCAAAAAGCACCCGCAGAGATCCTGTTTCGAGCTAAGCCATAAAAACCTCTTTTGGGCACAACCAAACCGGCTTGCAGCATTCTCCCTCTTCCCGGGACGCTAGCGGCACGAGCTACACTACACAGCTTTCTGCGCTGCTAGAAAGCCAAAAGCACCCGCACAGATCCTGTTTCGAGCTATGCCGTAGAAACCTCTTCTGGGCACAAGCAAACCGGCTTGCAGTATTCTCACTCTTCCCGGGACGCTAGAGGCACGAGCTACACTACACAGCTTTCTGGGCTGCTAGAGAGCAAAAAGCACCGGCAGAGATCCTGTTTCGATCTAAGCCATAGAAACCCTTTCTGAGCACAGTCAAACCAGGTTGCAGCATTCTCCCTCTTCCAGGGACGCTAGAGGCACGAGCTACACTACACAGCTTTTTGGGCTGCTAGATAGCAAAACGCACCCGCAGAGATCCTGGTTCGAGCTAAGCCATAGAAACCCCTTCTGAGCACAGCCAAAAGTTCTTGCAGCATTATCCCTCTTCCCGGGAACTCTAGAGGCACGAGCTACACTACACAGTTTTCTGGGTTTCTAGAGAGTAAAAAGAACCCGAAGAGATGCTGTTCCGAGCTAAGGTATAAAACCTTTACTGAGCACAGTCAAACCAGCTTGCAGCATTCTCCCTTTTCCAGTTACGCTAGAGGCACGAGCTACACTACACAGCTTTCTGGGCTGCTAGAGAGCAAAAAGCACCCGCAGAGATCGTGTTTCGAGCTAAGCCATAGAAACCCCTTCTGAGCACAGCCAAACCGGCTTGCAGCATTCTCCCTCTTCCCGGGACGCTAGAGGCACGAGTTACACTATACAGCTTTCCGGATTTCTAGAGAGTAAAAAGAACTCGCAGAGATGCTGTTCCGAGCTAAGCCATAGAAACGCTTTCTGAACACAGCCAAACCGGCTTGCAGCATTCTGCCTCTTCCCGGGACGCTAGAGGCACGAGCGACACTACACAGCTTTCTGCGCTGCTAGAGAGCAAAAAGCACCCGCAGAGATCCTGTTTCGAGCTAAGCCATAAAAACCTCTTTTGGGCACGACCAAACCGGCTTGCAGCATTCTCCCTCTTCCCAGGACGCTAGAGGCACGAACTACACTACACAGCTTTCTGGGTTTCTAGAGAGTAAAAAGAACCCGAAGAGATGCTGTTCCGAGCTAAGGTATAGAAACCTTTACTGAGCAGATTCAAACCAGCTTGCAGCATTCTCCCTTTTCCAGTTACGCTAGAGGCACGCGCGACACTACACAGCTTTCTGGGCTGCTAGAGAGCAAAAAGCACCCGCAGAGATCCTGTTTCGAGCTAAGCCATAAAAACCTCTTTTGGGCACAACCAAACAGGCTTGCAGCATTCTCCCTCTTCCCGGGACGCTAGAGGCACGAGCTACACTACACAGCTTTCTGGGCTGCTAGAGAGCAAAAAGCACCTGCACAGATCCTCTTTCGAGCTAAGCCATCGAAACCCTTTCTGAGCACGGTCAAACCAGCTTCCAGCATTCTCCCTGCTTCCAGGTACGCTAGAGGCACGAGCTACACTAAACATCTTTCTGGGCTGCTAGAGAGCAAAAAGCACCCGCAGAGATCCTGTTTCGAGCTAAGCCATAGAAACCTCTTCGAAGCACAACCAATCCGGCCTGCAGCATTCTCCCTCTTCCCGGGACGCTAGAGGCACGAGCTACACTACACAGCTTTCTGGGCTGCTAGAGAGCAAAAACACCCGCAGAGATCCTGTTTATAGCTAAGCCATAGAAACCCTTTCTGAGCACAGTCAAACCAGCTTGTAGCATTCTCCCTTATCCAGGGACGCTAGAGGAACGAGCTACACTATACAGCTTTCTGGATTTCTAGAGAGTAAAAAGAACTCGAAGAGATGCTGTTCCGAGCTAAGCCATAGAAACCTTTTCTGAGCAAAGCCAAACCGGCTTGCAGCATTCTGCCTCTTCCCGGGACGCTAGAGGCACGAACTACACTACACAGCTTTCTGCGCTGCTAGAGAGCAAAAAAGCACCCGCAGAGATGCTGTTTCGACCTAAGCCATAGAAACCCCTTCTGAACACAGCCAAACCGGCTTGCAGCATTCTCGCTCTTCCCGGGACGCTAGAGGCACGAGCTACACTACACAGCTTTCTGCGCTGCTAGAAAGCCAAAAGCACCCGCAGAGATCCTGTTTCGAGCTAAGCCATAGAAACCTCTTCTGGGCACAACCAAACCGGCTTGCAGCATTCTCCCTCTTCCCAGGACGCTAGAGGCACGGACTACACTACACAGCTTTCTGGGTTTCTAGAGAGTAAAAAGAACCCGAAGAGATGCTGTTCCGAGCTAAGGTATAGAAACCTTTACTGAGCAGATTCAAACCAGCTTGCAGCATTCTCCCTTTTCCAGTTACGCTAGAGGCACGCGCGACACTACACAGCTTTCTGGGCTGCTAGAGATCAAAAAGCACCCGCAGAGATCCTGTTTCGAGCTAAGCCATAAAAACCTCTTTTGGGCACAACCAAACCGGCTTGCAGCATTCTCCCTCTTCCCGGGACGCTAGAGGCACGAGCTACACTACACAGCTTTCTGCGCTGCTAGAGAGCAAAAAGCACCGGCAGAGATCCTGTTTCGAGCTAAGCCATAGAAACCCTTTCTGAGCACAGTCAAACCAGCTTGCAGCATTCTCCCTCTTCCAGGGACGCTAGAGGCACGAGCTACACTACACAGCTTTTTGGGCTGCTAGATAGCAAAACGCACCCGCAGAGATCCTGGTTCGAGCTAAGCCATAGAAACCCCTTCTGAGCACAGCCAAAAGTTCTTGCAGCATTATCCCTCTTCCCGGGAACTCTAGAGGCACGAGCTACACTACACAGTTTTCTGGGTTTCTAGAGAGTAAAAAGAACCCGAAGAGATGCTGTTCCGAGCTAAGGTATAAAACCTTTACTGAGCACAGTCAAACCAGCTTGCAGCATTCTCCCTTTTCCAGTTACGCTAGAGGCACGAGCTACACTACACAGCTTTCTGGGCTGCTAGAGAGCAAAAAGCACCCGCAGAGATCCTGTTTCGAGCTAAGCCATAGAAACCCCTTCTGAGCACAGCCAAACCGGCTTGCAGCATTCTCCCTCTTCCCGGGACGCTAGAGGCACGAGTTACACTATACAGCTTTCCGGATTTCTAGAGAGTAAAAAGAACTCGCAGAGATGCTGTTCCGAGCTAAGCCATAGAAACCCTTTCTGAGCAAAGCCAAACCGGCTTGCAGCATTCTGCCTCTTCCCGGGACGCTAGAGGCACGAGCTACACTACACAGCTTTCTGGGCTGCTAGAGAGCAAAAAGCACCCGCAGAGATCCTGTTTCGAGCTAAGCCATAGAAACCCCTTCTGAGCTCAGTCAAACCGGCTTGCAGCATTCTCCCTCTTCCCGGGACGCTAGAGGCACGAGCTACACTACACAGCTTCCTGGGCTGCTAGAGAGCAAAAAAGCACCCGCAGAGATGCTGTTTCGAGCTAAGCCATAGAAACCCCTTCTGAACACAGCCAAACCGGCTTGCAGCATTCTCCCTCTTCCCGGGACGCTAGAGGCACGAACTACACTACACAGCTTTCTGCGCTGCTAGAAAGCCAAAAGCACCCGCAGAGATCCTCTTTCGAGCTAAGCCATAGAAACCTCTTCTGGGCACAACCAAACCGGCTTGCAGTATTCTCCCTCTTCCCGGGACGCTAGAGGTACGAGCTACACTACACAGCTTTCTGGGCTGCTAGAGCGTAAATTGCACCCGCAGAGATCCTGTTTCGAGCTATGCCAAAGAAACCCCTTCTGAGCAGGGCAAAACCGGCTTGCAGCATTTTCCCTCTTACCGGGACACTAGAGGCACGAGCTACACTACACAGCTTTCTGGCCTGCTAGAGATCAAAAAGCACCCGCAGAGATCCTGTTTTAAACTAAGCCATAGAAACCCCTTCTGAGCTCAGCCATACCGGCTTGCAGCATTCTCCCTCTTCCCGGGACGCTAGAGGCACGAGCTACACTACACAGCTTTCTGGGCTGCTAGAGAGCAAAACGCACCCGCAGAGATTTTGGCAGATGATTGGAGAGCTTGAGAGGTGCTGGGAGTTTTTGGGACATGATGGGAGATGTTGGGATACGATGGAACATGAGATATATGGAGATGATTGGAGATGTTGGGAGATGATGTCACATGAGTTGTTGGCTGATGATGGGAGGTGTTGAGAGATGATGAGAGATGATGGGAGATGTTGGGATATGATGGGAGATGATATTGGGAGAAGACGGGAGATGTTGGGAGATGATGGGAGATGAGATGTTGAGAGATGATGGTTGATATTGGGAGATGATGGGAATTGTTGGGAGATTATGGGAGATGTTGTGAGATGATGGGAGATGAGATATTGAGAGATGATGGGTGATATTGGGAGATGATGGGAGTTGTTGGGAGATTATGGGAGACGTTGGAAGATGATGGGAGATATTGGGAGATGATGGGAGCTAGTGTGAGATGATGAGAGATATTGGGAGATGATGGGAAGTGTTGGGAGATGATGGGAGATAATGAGAGATGATGGAAGATGTTGGGGGATGATGGCAGATGTTCTGAGATTATGGGAGATTTTTGGAGATGATGTGTAATGAGATGTTGGAAGATGATGTGTAATGCTGGGAGAAGATGGGAGAGGTTGGGCGATGATGTGAGAGGTTTGGAGATGATGAGAGATATTGTTGGGAGAGGATAGGAGATGCTGTGAGATGATGAGTGATTAGATGTTGGGAGATGCTGGGAGATGATGGGAGATGTTGCGAGATGATGGGAGATGAGATGTTGGGAGATGATGGGAGATGGGATATGATGGGAGATGCTGGGGCATGATGGGAGATGTTGGGAGATGATGGGAGATGAGATGTTGGGAGATGATGGGTGATATTGGGAGATGATGGGAGTTGTTGGGAGATTATGGGAGACGTTGGAAGATGATGGGAGATATTGGGAGATGATGGGAGATGGTATGTTGGGAAATGATGAGACATCAGATGTTGGGAGATGATGAGACATCAGATGTTGGGAGATGATGGGAGCGCTTGGTGGATGATGGGCGATGTTGGGAGATGATGGGAGATCTTGGGAGATGATGGGCGAAATTGATGGGAGATGATGGGAGATTTTGGGAGATGATCGGAGAGGTTGGGAGATGATGAGAGATGTTGGGAGATGATGTCAGATGATGCGAGATGATGGGAGATGCTGGGAGATGATGGGAGATGTTTGGAGATGATTATGGGAGATGTTGTGAGATGTTGATGAGAGGTGTTGAGAGATGATGGGAGATGTTGGGAGATGATGGGGGATATTGGGCGATCATAAGAGACGTTGGGTGATAATAGGAGATGATTGGAGAGGATGGGAGATGTTGTTGGGAGATGATGGGAGACTTTGTGTGATGATGGGAGATGTTTGGAGATGATGGGAGTGGTTGGGTGATGATGGGAGATGATAGGAGATGATGGGAGATGATGGGAGATGTTGAGAGGTGTTGGGAGCTGTTTGGAGATGATGGAAGATGTTGGGAGATGATGGGAGATTTTGTGTGATGATGGGAGATGTTAGGAAATGATGGGAGATTTTGGAATATGATGGGAGAGGTAGGGAGATGTTGTGAGATGTTGTGAGATGATAGGAGATGATGATCGGTGATGATCTGAGATGTTGGGAGTTGATGGGAGATGTTGAGAGGTGTTGGGAGCTGTTGGGAGATGATGGGTGATGATGGGGGATGATGGGAGTTAATGGGAGAGGATGGGAGATTATCGGAGATATTCGGAGTTGATGGGAGATGTTCGGAGATATTTAGTGATGTTGGGAGATTCTGGGAGATGTTGGGAGATAATGGGAGATGTTGGGAGATGATGCGAAATGGGAGCTGATGGGAGATGTTGGGAGATGATGGGAGATCTTGGGAGATAATGGTAGATGTTGGGAGTTGATAGGAGATGTTGGGAGATCATGAGACATTTAATGTTGGGAGACATTGAGGGGTATTGGGAGATTATGAATGATGTTGTCTGATGATGGGAGATGTTGAGAGATATTTGGAGACTTTGGGAGATATTTGGAGATGTTGGCAGGTGTTGGGAAATATTGGGAGATGATGGGAGATGTTGGGAGTCCATAGGAGATGTTAGGAGATGATGTAAAATTATGGGAGATGATCGGAGAGTTTGGAACACGATGGGAGATGTTGAGAGATGATGGGAGATGTTGCGAGATGTTGGGAGACGATGTGCGATGTTGGGATTTGATGGGAGATGTTGGGAGATGATGGAAGATGCTGGCAGACGATGGGAGATGTTGGTAGATGATGGGAGTTCTTGGGAGATGATTGGAAATGTTGGGAGATAATGAGATATATTGGGAAATGTTTGGAGATGATGGGTGATGTTGAGAGATCATGGGAGATGATGGGGGATGCTGCGAGATGATGGGAGATGATGGGAAATGTTGTTGGGAGCTGATGGGAGATGTTGGGATCTGATGAGACATGAGACATTGGGATATGATGGGAGATATTGAGAGATGATGGGAGATTTTGGGAGATGATGGGCGAGGTTGGGAGAAAGTGGGAGACTCTGGGAAATGATGGGAGATATTGGGAGATGATGGGAGATGTTTGGAGACGATGGGCGATGTTGGGATTTTATGGTTCATGATGGGATATTATGGGAAATGATGGAACATGTTTGGAAGTTCCAAAGATCCCCTGCAAAATGACACCATGTAACTGGGTGGCGGGTTCAGTTTACCAGGGATAAGGGCCGCAGATCGTGCCCAATACGCCGTACCTGAGAACGGCCTTCTGCTGGCCAGAATTCGAGACCGATCAGGGTTTCTCCCAGACCCAAGGTACCACCCATGGGATTATTGGCTGGACTGGGAGTGCCAAAGGTCTCCTGCAAACTGACACCAGGAACCTGTGGGGGCAAGTTTGGTTTTCCAGGGCAAAGGGCCACTGTTCGAACGCACGACGCCGTGCCGGGAGCCGGCATTCCTCCAGCTAGAATTCAGGACAGATCAGGGTTTCTCCCATACCCAAGCTACCACCCATTAGAAAGTTGGCTGGCCTGGGAGTGCCAAAGGTCTCCTGCAAAATGACACCAGGAACCTGGGGGGGCAAGTTTGGTTTCCCAGGGAAAAGGGCCACGGTTTGTACAAAAGACGCCATGCCTGGGGACCCCCTTCCGCCGGCCAGAATTCGAGATGGATCAGGGTTTCTCCCCGACCCAAGGTAGCACCCATGAGAAAGTTGTCTGGTCTAGGAGTGCCAAAGGTCTCCTGCATAATGACACCAGGACCCTGGGGGGGGGCACATTTGCTTTCCCAGGGAAAAGGGCTGCAGATCGTTCCAAATACGCGGAGCGCACTGCCGGCTTTCCACCGACCAGAATTCGAGACGGATCAGGGTTTCTCCCAGACCCAAAGTACCACCCACGGGATTATTGGCTAGACTGGGAGTGCAAAAGGTCTCCTGCAAAATGACACCAAGACCCTGGGGGGCAGGGTTTGGTTTCCCATGAAAAAAGTCCCCTGCGCGGACCCAAGACGCCGTGCCCGGAGCCGGCTTTCCCCCAGCCAGAATTCGAGAAGGATCAGGGCTTCTCTCAGACCCAAGGTACCAAACATGGGAATCCTGGCTGGCCTGGGAGTGCCAAAGGTCTCCTGCAAAATGACACCAGGAACCTTGGGGGACAAGTCTGGTGTCCCATGCAAAAGGGCCACGGTACGTACACATGACGCCGTGTTCGGGGCCGGCCTTCCACCGGACAGAATTCAAGAACGATCAGGGTTTCTCCCAGACCCAAGGTACCACCCATGGGAATCCTGGCTTGCCTGGGAGTGCCAACGGTCTCCTGCAAAATGACACCAGGAACCTGGATGGGCGGGTTTGGTTCCCCAGTGCAAAAGTGCCGTCATTCCTACCCAAGACGCCCTGTTCGGTGCCAACCTTCCGCCCGCCAGAATTCCAGATGGATCAGGGTCTCTCCCAGAGCCAAGGTACCACCCATGGGAATCCTGGCTTGCCTGGGAGTTCCAAAGATCTCTTGCAAAATGACACCAGGAACCTGGGGGGGCGTGTTTAGTCTCCCAGGGCATAGGGTGCAGGCGGTCTGCGGGCCCCATGAACAGCGTCTTGGGTATGAACGATGGCCCTATTCCCTGGGAAACCAAACCCGCCCCCCTGATTTCTGGTTTCATTTTGCAGGAGACCTTTGGCACTCCCAGGCCAGATACTTATCCCATGGGTGGTACCTTGGGTCTTGGAGAAACCCTGATCTGTCTCGAATTCTGTCTGGCGTAAGGGGCCCCATGGCACTACATCTTGTGTACGTACTGTGGCTCTTTTTCCTGGGAAACAGAACTTGCCCCCCTAGGTTCCTGGTGTCATTTTGTAGGAGACCTTTGGCAATCCCAGGTTAGCCAGGATTCCCAAGGGTGGTACCTTGGGTCTGGGGGAAACCCTCATCCGTCTCGAATTCTTGCCGGCAGAAGGCCGGCCGCTTGCAAGAAGTCTTGGATACGAACGGCGGACTTCTTCCCTGAGAAATGGCGCCAGGCCCCCCAAGTTCCTGGTGTCATTTTGCAGGAGAGCTTTGGCACTCCCAGGCCAGCCAGTTTTCCCATGGTTAGTAGTTTAGGTCTGTGAGAAACCCTGATACATCTCAAATTCTGGCCAGCGGAATTCAGGCCCAGGTACGGCGTCTTGGGGAAAAACAGTGGCCCTATTGCCTTGGAAACCGAACCACCCCCCCATGTTCCTGCCTTCACTTTGCAGGAGACCTTTGGCACTTTCAGGCCAGAAAAATATTCCATGGGTGGTACCTTGGGTCTGGGAGAAACTCTGATATGTCTTAAATTCTGGCCGGCGGAAGGCTTCCTCAGAGCATGGCAACTTGGGTAGGAACTGTGGCCCTTTTACCTGGGAAACCGAACTTGCCCCCCTAGGATTCTGGTGTCATTTTGCTGGAGACCTTTGGCCCTACCATGTTAACCAGGATTCCTATGGGTGGTACCTTACGTCGGAGAGAAACCCTGATCCGGCTCGAATTCTGCCGGTG
>NW_027077036.1:35000-67405 GCF_009819655.1 Sylvia atricapilla | reverse complement strand
CTGGGCACCTTTAAGCTCCAGAAAACTCCGGAAAAAACCCCAAAAAACCCAAAAAACCCGAACCAGCAGCAGTGGGAGGAGCCTCTTTGCCAAAATTTATCCCCCAAATCCAGGGAATTTTTTTTTTTCCCAGCTTTTCCAGATTTTTTTTGGTTTTTTTGGGAAAAGCTCCTCCCTGCAGGCCGTAACCTCGTGGTTCTCCCCATTCCCAGAGATCAGATACAACCGGAATTGTCCCATCGACTGCGCTTCCGTCTACTCCAACGGGCTCCGGAGATCCGGGATCTACAGCGTCCTGCCCTCGGTCCGCGGACTCCCCATCGAGGTCCTCTGCGAGATGGACACGGAAGGTTCCGGAATTCTCCGAGGATCCGTCGGGAGAGTTGGATCCCGGCGATCCCGAGGGTGGTGGGGTTTTCTGGGAATGTTCCACAGGCCGCTGGAGATCCCGGAGGGTTTGGGGATGTTCTCAGGGACAAGGATTTTGGGGGATGTTCCAGGGACAGGGATTTTGGGGATGTTCCAGGAACAGGGATTTTGGGGATGTTCCAGGGACAGGGATTTTGGGGATGTTCCAGGGACAGGGATTTTGGGGATGTTCTCAGGGACAGGGATTTTGGGGGATGTTCCGGGGGACAGGGATTTTGGGGATGTTCCAGGGGACAGGGATTTTGGGGATGTTCCAGGGGACAGGGATTTGGGGGATGTTCCGGGGGACAGGGATTTTGGGGATGTTCCAGGGACAGGGATTTTGGGGATGTTCCAGGGACAGGGATTTTGGGGATGTTCCAGGGACAGGGATTTTGGGGATGTTCTCAGGGACAGGGATTTTGGGGATGTTCCAGGGACAGGGATTTGGGGGATGTTCTCAGGGACAGGGATTTTGGGGGATGTTCCAGAGGACAGGGATTTGGGGGATGTTCTCAGGGACAGGGATTTGGGGGATGTTCCAGGGACAGGGATTTTGGGGGATGTTCCAGGGACAGGGATTTTGGGGGATGTTCTCAGGGACAGGGATTTTGGGGGATGTTCCAGGGACAGGGATTTTGGGGATGTTCCAGGGACAGGGATTTTGGGGATGTTCCAGGGACAGGGATTTTGGGGATGTTCCAGGGGACAGGGATTTTGGGGATGTTCTCAGGGACAGGGATTTTGGGAATGTTCTCAGGGACAGGGATTTTGGGGATGCTCCAGGGACAGGGATTTTGGGGATGTTCCAGGGACAGGGATTTGGGGGATGTTCTCAGGGACAGGGATTTTGGGGATGTTCTCAGGGACAGGGATTTTGGGGATGTTCTCAGGGACAGGGATTTGGGGGATGTTCTCAGGGACAGGGATTTTGGGGGATGTTCTCAGGGACAGCGATTTTGGGGGATGTTCCAGGGACAGGGATTTTGGGGATGTTCCAGGGACAGGGATTTTGGGGATGTTCTCAGGGACAGGGATTTTGGGGATGTTCCAGGGACAGGGATTTTGGGGGATGTTCCAGGGACAGGGATTTGGGGGATGTTCTCAGGGACAGGGATTTAGGGGGATGTTCTCAGGGACAGGGATTTGGGGGATGTTCCAGGGGACAGGGATTTTGGGGATGTTCTCAGGGACAGGGATTTTGGGGATGTTCCGGGGGACAGGGATTTTGGGGATGTTCCAGGGGACAGGGATTTTGGGGATGTTCTCAGGGACAGGGATTTTGGGGATGTTCCAGGGGACAGGGATTTTGGGGATGTTCCAGGGGACAGGGATTTTGGGGATGTTCCAGGGGCAGGGATTTTGGGGGATGTTCTCAGGGACAGGGATTTGGGGGATGTTCCAGGGACAGGGATTTTGGGGATGTTCCAGGAACAGGGATTTTGGGGATGTTCCAGGGACAGGGATTTTGGGGATGTTCCAGGGACAGGGATTTTGGGGATGTTCTCAGGGACAGGGATTTTGGGGGATGTTCCGGGGGACAGGGATTTTGGGGATGTTCCAGGGGACAGGGATTTTGGGGATGTTCCAGGGGACAGGGATTTGGGGGATGTTCCGGGGGACAGGGATTTTGGGGATGTTCCAGGGACAGGGATTTTGGGGATGTTCCAGGGACAGGGATTTTGGGGATGTTCCAGGGACAGGGATTTTGGGGATGTTCTCAGGGACAGGGATTTTGGGGATGTTCCAGGGACAGGGATTTGGGGATGTTCTCAGGGACAGGGATTTTGGGGGATGTTCCAGGGGACAGGGATTTGGGGGATGTTCTCAGGGACAGGGATTTGGGGGATGTTCCAGGGACAGGGATTTTGGGGGATGTTCCAGGGACAGGGATTTTGGGGGATGTTCTCAGGGACAGGGATTTTGGGGGATGTTCTCAGGGACAGGGATTTTGGGGGATGTTCCAGGGACAGGGATTTTGGGGATGTTCCAGGGACAGGGATTTTGGGGATGTTCCAGGGACAGGGATTTTGGGGATGTTCCAGGGGACAGGGATTTTGGGGATGTTCTCAGGGACAGGGATTTGGGGATGTTCTCAGGGACAGGGATTTTGGGGATGTTCCCGGGACAGGGATTTTGGGGATGTTCCAGGGACAGGGATTTGGGGGATGTTCTCAGGGACAGGGATTTTGGGGATGTTCTCAGGGACAGGGATTTGGGGATGTTCTCAGGGACAGGGATTTGGGGGATGTTCTCAGGGACAGGGATTTTGGGGGATGTTCTCAGGGACAGCGATTTTGGGGATGTTCCAGGGACAGGGATTTTGGGGATGTTCCAGGGACAGGGATTTTGGGGATGTTCTCAGGGACAGGGATTTTGGGGATGTTCCAGGGACAGGGATTTTGGGGGATGTTCCAGGGACAGGGATTTGGGGGATGTTCTCAGGGACAGGGATTTAGGGGGATGTTCTCAGGGACAGGGATTTGGGGGATGTTCCAGGGGACAGGGATTTTGGGGATGTTCTCAGGGACAGGGATTTTGGGGATGTTCCGGGGGACAGGGATTTTGGGGATGTTCCAGGGACAGGGATTTTGGGGATGTTCTCAGGGACAGGGATTTTGGGGATGTTCCAGGGGACAGGGATTTTGGGGATGTTCCAGGGGACAGGGATTTTGGGGATGTTCCAGGGACAGGGATTTTGGGGATGTTCTCAGGGACAGGGATTTTGGGGATGTTCCGGGGGACAGGGATTTTGGGGATGTTCTCAGGGACAGGGATTTTGGGGATGTTCTCAGGGACAGGGATTTTGGGGATGTTCTCAAGGACAGGGATTTTGGGGATGTTCCAGGGACAGGGATTTTGGGGATGTTCTCAGGGACAGGGATTTGGGGGATGTTCTCAGGGACAGGGATTTTGGGGATGTTCCAGGGGACAGGGATTTTGGGGATGTTCTCAGGGACAGGGATTTGGGGATGTTCTCAGGGACAGGGATTTGGGGATGTTCTCAGGGACAGGGATTTGGGGATGTTCCAGGGACAGGGATTTTGGGGATGTTCTCAGGGACAGGGATTTTGGGGATGTTCTCAGGGACAGGGATTTGGGGGATGTTCCAGGGGACAGGGATTTGGGGGATGTTCCAGGGACAGGGATTTTGGGGATGTTCTCAGGGACAGGGATTTTGGGGATGTTCTCAGGGACAGGGATTTGGGGGATGTTCTCAGGGACAGGGATTTTGGGGATGTTCCAGGGACAGGGATTTTGGGGATGTTCCAGGGACAGGGATTTTGGGGGATGTTCCAGGGGACAGGGATTTTGGGGATGTTCCAGGGACAGGGATTTTGGGGATGTTCCAGGGACAGGGATTTTGGGGATGTTCTCAGGGACAGGGATTTTTGGGGATGTTCCAGGGGACAGGGATTTTGGGGATGTTCCAGGGACAGGGATTTTGGGGATGTTCTCAGGGACAGGGATTTTGGGGGATGTTCCAGGGACAGGGATTTTGGGGATGTTCTCAGGGACAGGGATTTTGGGGATGTTCTCAGGGACAGGGATTTTGGGGATGTTCCAGGGACAGGGATTTTGGGGGATGTTCTCAGGGACAGGGATTTGGGGGATGTTCTCAGGGACAGGGATTTTGGGGGATGTTCTCAGGGACAGGGATTTTGGGGATGTTCTCAGGGACAGGGATTTTGGGGATGTTCCAGGGACAGGGATTTTGGGGGATGTTCTCAGGGACAGGGATTTTGGGGATGTTCTCAGGGACAGGGATTTGGGGGATGTTCTCAGGGACAGGGATTTTGGGGATGTTCCAGGGACAGGGATTTTGGGGGATGTTCTCAGGGACAGGGATTTTGGGGATGTTCTCAGGGACAGGGATTTGGGGGATGTTCTCAGGGACAGGGATTTTGGGGATGTTCTCAGGGACAGGGATTTGGGGGATGTTCTCAGGGACAGGGATTTTGGGGGATGTTCCAGGGACAGGGATTTTGGGGGATGTTCTCAGGGACAGGGATTTGGGGGATGTTCTCAGGGACAGGGATTTGGGGGATGTTCCAGGGACAGGGATTTTGGGGATGTTCCAGGGACAGGGATTTGGGGGATGTTCCAGGGACAGGGATTTTGGGGATGTTCTCAGGGACAGGGATTTGGGGATGTTCTCAGGGACAGGGATTTTGGGGGATGTTCCAGGGACAGGGATTTTGGGGGATGTTCCAGGGACAGGGATTTTGGGGATGTTCTCAGGGACAGGGATTTTGGGGATGTTCCAGGGACAGGGATTTTGGGGATGTTCCAGGGACAGGGATTTTGGGGGATGTTCTCAGGGACAGGGATTTTGGGGATGTTCTCAGGGACAGGGATTTGGGGGATGTTCTCAGGGACAGGGATTTGGGGATGTTCTCAGGGACAGGGATTTGGGGGATGTTCTCAGGGACAGGGATTTTGGGGATGTTCCAGGGACAGGGATTTTGGGGATGTTCTGGGGGACAGGGATTTGGGGGATGTTCCAGGGACAGGGATTTGGGGATGTTCTCAGGGACAGGGATTTTGGGGATGTTCCAGGGACAGGGATTTTGGGGGATGTTCTCAGGGACAGGGATTTTGGGGATGTTCTCAGGGACAGGGATTTGGGGGATGTTCTCAGGGACAGGGATTTGGGGGATGTTCCAGGGACAGGGATTTTGGGGATGTTCTGGGGGACAGGGATTTGGGGGATGTTCCAGGGACAGGGATTTTGGGGATGTTCTCAGGGACAGGGATTTTGGGGATGTTCTCAGGGACAGGGATTTTGGGGGATGTTCCAGGGACAGGGATTTTGGGGGATGTTCTGGGGGACAGGGATTTTGGGGGATGTTCTCAGGGACAGGGATTTTGGGGGATATTCTCAGGGGCAGGGATTTTGGGGATGTTCCAGGGGACAGGGATTTTGGGGATGTTCCAGGGACAGGGATTTTGGGGATGTTCCAGGGACAGGGATTTTGGGGATGTTCCAGGGGACAGGGATTTGGGGATGTTCTCAGGGACAGGGATTTGGGGGATGTTCCAGGGGATAGGGATTTTGGGGATGTTCCAGGGGACAGGGATTTTGGGGATGTTCTCAGGGACAGGGATTTTGGGGATGTTCCAGGGACAGGGATTTGGGGGATGTTCTCAGGGACAGGGATTTTGGGGGATGTTCCAGGGACAGGGATTTTGGGGATGTTCTCAGGGACAGGGATTTTGGGGGATGTTCTCAGGGACAGGGATTCTGGGGATGTTCCAGGGGACAGGGATTTGGGGATGTTCTCAGGGACAGGGATTTGGGGGATGTTCCAGGGACAGGGATTTTGGGGATGTTCTCAGGGACAGGGATTTTGGGGGATGTTCCAGGGACAGGGATTTGGGGATGTTTTCAGGGACAGGGATTTGGGGATGTTCCAGGGACAGGGATTTTGGGGGATGTTCCAGGGGACAGGGATTTTGGGGATGTTCCGGGGGACAGGGATTTTGGGGATGTTCTCAGGGACAGGGATTTTGGGGGATGTTCCAGGGACAGGGATTTTGGGGATGTTCCAGGGACAGGGATTTTGGGGATGATCCAGGGACAGGGATTTGGGGATGTTCTCAGGGACAGGGATTTTGGGGATGTTCTGGGGGACAGGGATTTTGGGGATGTTCTCAGGGACAGGGATTTTGGGGATGTTCCGGGGGACAGGGATTTTGGGGATGTTCTCAGGGACAGGGATTTTGGGGATGTTCCAGGGACAGGGATTTTGGGGATGTTCTCAAGGACAGGGATTTGGGGGATGTTCCAGGGACAGGGATTTTGGGGATGTTCTCAGGGACAGGGATTTTGGGGATGTTCCAGGGACAGGGATTTTGGGGATGTTCTCAGGGACAGGGATTTTGGGGGATGTTCCAGGGGACAGGGATTTTGGGGATGTTCTCAGGGACAGGGATTTTGGGGATGTTCTCAGGGACAGGGATTTTGGGGATGTTCCAGGGACAGGGATTTTGGGGATGTTCTCAGGGACAGGGATTTTGGGGATGTTCTCAGGGACAGGGATTTTGGGGATGTTCCAGGGACAGGGATTTTGGGGATGTTCTCAGGGACAGGGATTTTGGGGATGTTCCAGGGGACAGGGATTTTGGGGGATGTTCCAGGGGACAGGGATTTGGGGGATGTTCCAGGGACAGGGATTTGGGGATGTTCTCAGGGACAGGGATTTTGGGGATGTTCCAGGGACAGGGATTTTGGGGATGTTCTCAGGGACAGGGATTTTGGGGATGTTCCAGGGGACAGGGATTTTGGGGGATGTTCCAGGGGACAGGGATTTGGGGGATGTTCCAGGGACAGGGATTTTGGGGGATGTTCCAGGGGTGAGGGATTTGGGGGATGTTCCAGGGGACAGGGATTTGGGGGATGTTCCAGGGGACAGGGATTTTGGGGGATGTGTCCTGGAGTTGGGATGATGATCCTGGAGGGGCTCTGGAGATTCCGTGATTTGAGCTCAAAGCAAATCCTAAATCCCGGAATGGTTTGTGTTGGAAAGGATCTCAGATCCCAGCCCGGTCCATCCTCGACACTTCCCGTGATCCCGGGGGGATCCAGCCTTTCCTTGGGCACTCCCAGGGATCCTCTGGGAATTCCAGCCCAGCCGGGAATTCCTCCCCAGGATCCCAACCCGAGTTCCCCTTTCCCACTGGAAAAGGGATGAAACTTTTCCACTTCAAAACCTGACATTTTTCTGTCATTTCTCTATTTTGAGTGATTTTTTTTTTTTTTTTTTTGGGCCAGTTTTCGGTTGTTTTCCCTGGAACAATTTCCAGTTTTCCTTCCTTGGGACAATTTGTGGTTTTCCTCACAAAATTCCCGGCATAAAAGCCAGAATTGTTTTCCTCACAAATTCCATTCCCTGCCTCCAGCCCTTTAGCCCAAATCCCGCCTCTCCTTTCCCTCGGGAAGCGGCTCCGAGGATTCCCTGGATCCTGCCCTGATCCAGCTGCACATTCCCAGCTCTCCCAGCCCTGGGATTGGATCCAGCCCCAGCCCGACTCCTCTCCGGGAAGGAATTTTGGGAATTCCCTGGGAATTGGGGACTCCAGGAAGGGTCTCCCTTCCCTTTTCCATCCCCGAATCCCATAAAACCCCCTCGGGATGGATCCTGAGTGTCCTCGATCCCAGAATCCCGGAATGGTTTGGGATTTGGGATCCACGGACCCTCAATCCCATCCCAGGGCCACTTCCCACGATCCCAGGGGGATCCAAACCCACCCAGGGATTCTCTGGGAATTCCATTCCCAAGCCCCCACCCCATTCCCACTGGGAATTCCATTCCCTGTCTCCCGCCCCTCCCTCCTTTATCCCAAATCCAGCTCTCCCAGCCAATTCTGGGGATTCCGATTCCGCTTTAGCTGATGCCTCCTCCCCCTTGGGCCTCTCCGGGTTTTCCCTGGATATTCCCATTCCCCATCCTCTCTCCCGGCAGGGGGCGGCTGGACCGTCATCCAGAGGCGCCAGGACGGATCCGTGGATTTCAACCGCACCTGGAACGAGTACAAGGAAGGATTCGGGGACCTCAAGGGGGAATTCTGGCTGGGCAACGACAACATCCACAGGATGACGAGCCAGGGGGATTATTCCCTGCGGATCGACCTGGAGGATTGGAACAACAAGCACAAGCACGCCTTCTACCAGGTCTTCAGGTAAAAGCTGGGATCAAATCCCGGCATTTCCAACCCCTGGGAGACCCTCAGGAAACGGGAATTCCGCCTCGAGGTGTTTCCAGCCTCTCCTTCCTTTCCCGCCTGGATTTCATCCCGAATTTAAAGTCGGAAGTGAGGGAAGGGAATGTCCAGCGCCGAAAATTCCAGATCCATGGGAGAAAGGAGGTGTGGGATCCAATGGGCTTCTCCCTGGTTTTTTTGTTTTTTTTTTTTTTCATTTTTTCAGCCCAAATTATTGAGGTCTGTGTCCAAACTCCAAGGATTTTGAAGAGTTTGTCCCGATTTTCCGCCCCGTTTGGATTTTTCTCCTCTCTGCTCGTTTATTTCCTGGCCTCCTTTGGAATCTCCAGCCCTTCCCATCATCCCGTGTTTTGGTTTTATTCCCAAAACCTCATCAGCCGCATCCTGGATTATTCCGGAGTGACCTGGAATGACCTGGATTGTCCCAGAGGATCCTTTTCCCTGTTTCTCCTGGAATTTCTCGTGGCTCCTAAAATCCTGGAATGCTTTGGGTGGGAAGGGACATTAAACCTCATCCTGTTCCTTGCTCCAGCCTTTCCCTGGACACTGCCAGGGATTCTCTGGGAATTCCAGCCCAGGATCCCAGCTCATTCCCACTGGGAATTCCATTCCCTGCCTCCAGCCCTTTAGCCCAAATCCCGCCTCTCCTTTCCCTCAGGAAGCGGCTCCGAGGATTCCCTGGATCCTGCCCTGATCCAGCTGCACATTCCCAGCTCTCCCAGCCCTGGGATTGGATCCAGCCCCATCCCGACTCCTCTCCGGGAAGGAATTTTGGGAATTCCCTGGGAATTGGGGACTCCAGGAAGGGTCTCCCTTCCCTTTTCCATCCCCGAATCCCATAAAACCCCTCGGGATGGATCCTGAGTGTCCCTGATCCCAGAATCCCCAACACCTCGCACTGTCCCTGCCCCATCCCACATTCCCTTGGCCATTCCCGGGGATTCTCTGGGAATTCCAGCCCAGGATCCCACTCCAGGCTCCCCTTTCCCACTGGGAATTCCATTCCCTGCCTCCCACCCTTTTGCCAAATCCCATTTCTCCTGGATCCCCTGAGGCTCGGGAGGCAGATCCAAGGATTCCCCAGAGTTCAGTTCCTCGGAACTGCATCCCATGGGATTTGTTTGCCGGGAATCCCAACCTGGAGCCACCCCAGCAGCTCCAGGGGATCCTGGAATGGTTTGGATGGGAAGGAACCTTCAATCCCATCCCGTTCCGTGCCCTGCCGCATCCCGGGATGGCGTGAGGTGTCGGGGTTGGAGCTTTAAGGCCCCTTTCCCACCAAACCGTTCCATGATTCCGTGATTCCGCTCGTTATCCCCATTTCTGGGATGCCCCTTGATTGCAGAGCAATTAAATAATAATTAATAATTAATGGATAATTAAAGGGATTTTCCCGAGGACCCCACATCCCTTCGTCCAGGTTTTTGCTCCACCCCGAAATCCATCACGAAATTCCCCCAAATTCCTCACCACGCTCATCCCAAGGGAAAAAAAAAACCCAAAAAATCTCCTCATCCTCGACTTTCCGAGGGGATAAATCCCAGCAGGGATCATCCCGGCCGGAAATGGAAACCCCCGACGGAATTCCCGACGGAATTCCCGTATTTCTCCCGCTCCGGCAGCATCGAGGACGAGGAGAACTTCTACCGGCTGCACGTGGACGGGTTCAGCGGCACCGTGGAGGATTCCTTCGCCTGGTACCACGACAAGAGGAGCTTCAGCACTCCGGATTCCGGGAATATCTGCGCCGAGATCTCCCACGGCGGCTGGTGGTACCACCAGTGCTTCTTCTCCAACCTCAACGGCGTCTACTACAAGGTGGGACACCGGGAATTCGGGAATTCCCCCCCGCAGGGATCAGTCCGATTCGGGAATTTTTTCCCCCCCATTGAGGTCAGAGGGATGGATGTCAAGGAAGAGCGGGTGGAATGTCGCCCCTGGGATTTTGTGGGATTGTTGGAGGAGCTCGGCAAGGCTGGATCTCCAACCGTTCCCAGATTTCCGATCCCGCCGCTGATCCCAGATCCACGGGGATTGAAATCCTTCCGGGAATGGGGAATCCGCCCCTGCGCTGGGCTGGAAAACCCTTCCCACGCAGGAATTGCTCCCAATATCCGGCTAAACCTGCCCATGGCACCGCTGGAGGCCGTTCCCACTCATCCCATCCCTCATTCCCCGGGAAAACATTCCCGATTCCCGCCTGGCTCAACCCAGTTTCTCCAGAGCGGGAATAAAAGCAGCGCTGGGCTCCGGAGCCATCCAGCTTTTCCAGACACCGCTGTGCTGGAATGACCTGTGGAAACCTCTGGAATGGGCGGCTCAGCCGCCCGGAATTCCAACGCGGCTCCAGAGGGACCTTGGGAATAATTCCGGGATTTACGGGCCTTTTTTCTCCCCGCATTATCCCGACATTTCCCAGCGGGTTTTTTCCCCCACGATCCCATCCCGAGGATGCTTCCAAGTGTTTCCCTGATCCGTCTCTTTTCTCCGCTTCCCAGGGCGGCCGGTATTCCATTAAAAACCGGAAGATGCTGGGCCCGGATGGGATCGTGTGGTATTCCTGGAAGGACACGGACTATTATTCCCTACGGAAGGTGGTCATGATGATCCGGCCGCGCACCTTCCGGCCCCACCTCTCCCCGTGACGGATCCCGGCGTATTCCCGCACCTCACGTCCCGTGGAATGTCGGGGATGGAGCAGGGAATTCCCGGGAATCGTGTAGAAAAAAAAAAAAAAACACGGATTCTTGGAAAGGACCAAACGGCCGCGGTTGGGTTTTGTGGGAATTTTGATCCAATGATCTCCCGGGAATGTGAAGGTGATTCCCGGGAAGGGCCATTCCCAAAACCGGATCCAGTTGTTCGGGTGATGGGAATCGGCTCCGGGCTGATCCGTGTGGAATTCCGTGGCCGCCAAGCCCATGGAATTTCCTGATGGGGTGGAATTTTCCACGTGGGGTTCGATGGAGCAGCTTTTTATTCCCGAGGATTTGCATCCCGAAGATCCCGAAGATCCGCCAGCCGCGGGGATTGGCTCTGAGGGAAGCCGGGAGATCCGACCTCTCCGTTTCCAGGGAGGGAATTTTCTAAATCCCAGGAAGGATTTTTTTCACGGGAAAACCAGGAAGGATTGTGTCCCACACCTGGACATCAACTTGCGGGAATAAAAAATATTCCAAATGAAAATATTCTAAAGTAAAAAAAAAAAAACAAAACCCAAAACCTGGGAAGTTTTCCATTTCTCCTTCCGTTTTCACCTCCCCGCCCTTTCTCCGGCAAAGAATTCCGGATGGATGATGGATTTTCCGGCCATCCTAAAAAGGAACCATCAGATTGGATTTAAAATCCCGTTTTCTCGCTGCGTTACTCCAGCTGATTCGAATTTCTGTAATTAATTAGAATGATCAATCAGAACAATTATTTTTAATTTCCCGTTGGGAGTTCCAGCCCGGAAAACTTGTTCCCTGGCTTTGCCTTTTCCCGGGATGCGGATTCGGAAGCTTCGCCCTCCCCGTGTTTGGCGATGAATATTTAATTTAATTTCATTAATACTTAATTAAATGACTTTTTTTTTTTTTTTTTTCCCCTATCCCGTGTTTCCTGAGGAGGGAAAAGTCGGATTTATCGGACTCTGTTTTCCCTGGAATGTCGTATTTTTTTTTTCTGGATAAAGCCATGGAGAAGTTGCCTTCCAAAGATCCCAGGAATAAATCACCCCAAGAGAATAAACCAACGGTTTTGGGTTTGGGTTTTCCAAGGGTCAGAGATATTCCCAAAATTCTCCCGGATACGTCTCGGATCTGACATTCCCATTGGATCACCGGCCAGAATTCCGTGATTCTTTCCGGACAATCGACAGCCTGCTGAAGGGATTCATCAATCACTCCACGAGCAACATCAATTGATTAATTATCTGTTATTAATTAATCATTAATCTATAATTTCCCACACTATTAAACTCGGCATTTCCCAAACTTTTGGAATCCCGCATTCTGGCTGCTCTGGAATAAATCCTTCCATCCTTCTTTTCCCAGGTGAAAATTCCTCCCTTTTATCCAACTCTTGGATCAGGGCAGGATCCAGGGAATCCTCGGAGCCGCTTCCCGAGGGAAAGGAGAGGCGGGATTTGGGCTAAAGGGGCAGGGAATGGAATTCCCAGTGGGAATGAGCTGGGATCCTGGGCTGGAATTCCCAGAGAATCCCTGGGAGTGTCCCTGGGTGGATTTGGATCCCCCTGGGATCGTGGGAAGTGGCCCTGGGATGGGATTGAGGGGCCGTGGATCCCAAATCTCAAACCATTCCGGGATTCTGGGATCAGGGAAACTCAGGATCCATCCCGAGGGGGTTTTATGGGATTGGGGGATGGAAAAGGGAAGGGAGACCCTTCCTGGAGTCCCCAGTTCCCAGGGAATTCCCAAAATTCCTTCCCGGGGAGGAGTCGGGCTAGGGCTGGATCCAATCCCAGGCTGGGAGAGGCGGGAATGGAATTCCCAGTGGGAAAGGGGAGCCTGGGCTGGGATCCCAGAGAGCTGGGCTGGAATTCCCGGAGAATCCCTGGCAGTGTCCAAGGCCAGGTTGGAGCACCCCGGGATAGGGGAAGGATTCCCCAAATCCTCCTCAGGCCGTGGGGCGGGATGATCCCGGAATCATGGAATGGTTTGTGCGGGAAGGGACCTCAAAGCTCCTCCCATTCCATGGGCGGGGTCCCCTCCCACCATCCCAGGTTTTCCCAGGAAGCGTGGAGGGATCCGTGTCCTCTTTTCCCGGTGCCTTTGGACACGACGGGAATCCCAGTTCCATCCATAGGGAAGCCCAAACCCCTTTTCCATGGATTTGTCCAATCCCATCCTCCGAGATTCCCGGGATCAGGGAGGATCGGATCAGGAAGAACGGACAGTTTGGATCCTCTGGAATGCTGCTGCTGCTAAAATTTGGCGCCATTTTCCAGTGGCGAAAAACATGGGAAGAGAATCCTCCCGCTGCTTCCTCCTCGGAATTCCCGGGATCTCCTCCCGGCCCTGAGGAATGCTGCGTTGCCATTGGCTATTCCATGGATACGCTGATGGATCATCCGGCCTCGTCCAGCTCTGCCTCAGTTTCCCCCGCTCCCGGAACACGGAAGGAATTGGGATCCGACTCCCTGCTCCGGCTCTGGGATGGGAAAACTCCATGGAATGAGCCCGATTTTTCCAGTCCCACCAGCTTTTTGGGGAAAAAGGGGGGAAAAGAGCCCGACCTCCCACCTCAATTCCCTCCTTTTCCCAGCCCCGGGCTGCCCCAATCCCATAAAAACCCCACAGGAAACACCTCAGGAATCACGGACGCCAAAGGAAAGGCCAAGGCAGTTTTATTTACATCCGTTGTGTACAAAAACAACCCCCAAACCAAACCCAAAACGGACAGCTCGTGCCACATTCCGTCCCCAATCCCGGTTTTTCCCCATTCCCAGGATTCTCCCGGGGCTCCGGGATCAGGGTGGGCATCTCCCAGGCCGGGATTTCCCTCCGCACCCGGATCGGACCTTGGAATGTCTTAATCCAGACACAGAGGAGACCAAAGCCTTCGGTCACATGCTGGGTTGGAATTTCGGGGATTTTGGGAAACGCTTCCAGCTGGAAACTGGGAACGGAGGGAATTCCCACCCCCTGCCCTGGAAAATCCAAAGATCTGCCAGGAATGGCACGGCAGCTCCCAAAAAACCCCATTTCCTGGGATCCTGGGGGGTTTCCACCCTCCCTGGTGTCACCAGGAGGTGCCACTGCTGTCCCCAAGGGATTCCCATGGATATTTTTCCCTGCTCTCCGCAGGGATCTGTCCCACCTCTGGCTCTCCACCTTTTTTCCCCGATTTTCCTGATTTTTTTTTTCCCGGATTTTCCCTCATTCCCTTCCGCCATGGTCTCCACAGCCCCGCCCCGGTTTCTCCTGCTGCTCCATCTCCTGGAGCCGATGGTTTTCCAGCTGGCAAGGGGAAATTCCATCCCAGAATTCCCACCGGGGTTGATTTCTTTGAGAGGTTCTTACAAAAAACCAAAAACTTCTTTAGGAATTGGTGGAGCTTTCCAATGTCACCCTTGGGAAGGATCCCACGGGCGCCTCCAACAGCCAGAAAAAAAAACCTTTGGAGCACGGGAATTCCGGAATTCCACCTCTAACGGGGGAGGAGCCTTCTCCCCCTTCCCAAAACGGTGCTGGAGAGGGGCAAAAAACCCCACAGGATCCGGGAAGAGATCCCAAATCCAGGCGGGAACAAGGGAGGGAGGGACCCCGAGAGGCCCACGGGTGGGGTGGGATTGGCTGGAGAAGACTCCGGAGGGATTATTCCCGCCCGCCCAGCACCGAACGAAAGTCACACAAACGACGCACATTTCCCACGATTCCCTCCCCACCCCACTCCGTATTCCCGGGATTTCTCTCCCTCCCGGGGGATCACCTCGGCTGTATCCCCTCGGCGCCTGGCTGAGGGGCGGGACCCCACCCGTGGGTGGGCACGCCCAAATCCCGCCCTCATCCCTTCCCCTCCCCACCCTCCCCCGGAACGACGACGACGACGACTCCGATGGCTTCACCCCCTTCAACTGGTCACATCCACGAACAAAGAAAGCAGAGGAACGTCCGCCATTCCCACACCATTCCGACCTGGAGCTGCGGAAGCCTCCGGAAACCTCCCCCGGGAGCTGTTCAGTCCCCAGCAGCGCCTCTTTACCTGGAGGCTTCTTCCTTGAGCTCCTTGTTTTTCCTCACTTCTTCCGCGTGTTTGTCCTGCGGGATCGGGAAGCAGGAGGAGGAGGAGGAGGAGGAGGAAGGAGGAAGGGGAGGAGGAGACGGGGAGGGGGAACACGCGTTAGCCGGATTCCAGGATTCCGGCATCCCCACGGCTCCAGAGGGGGGGGTCGAAGGCACGAGGTTCATCCCCAGGGAACGCCACACGGATGGGGTCAGCAGCGTCCTCTCCTCCCCTGGGGTCACTTAAGGGCTGCTTGGTGGCACTTGGGGACAACTTTGTCCTCGCCCTCTGGTTACGGAGGGAGACGTCAACCGTCCCGGGAAGCCCCGTGGAGCTGGGATTAGCTGGGAATTTTTTTCCGGCATTATCTGGCGCTCTCCGCCTCGGCCCCAACGGAGGCGCTCGGAGAAGGGCCCTGGGCGGGCTCCGGATGTTTTGGAGGGAGCTGGAGGTGGTGAGGGTGGGATTTTCCGTGCGGAGGTTGGGAACAGACCTGATTCGGGAGAGAGAAGAGGGCTGGAAGGGTGGGAAACGGCTCCCGGCGGGAAGAGCTGCCGGATCCGTGGGAAGGGAGCGGGGGGAAGGAGATCCGCCAGCCCCGAGGTGGGGGAAGTGGGAAGGGATGGAATTCCCGGGGATGTCCCTGGATCTCTGGAAGTGTCCAAGGAAAGGTCGGACGGGGCTTGGAGCGGCCTGGGATAGTCCAAGGAAAAGCTGGACAAGGCTTGGAGAAATCCGGGACAGTGGAATGTGCTGAGGGGTGGAGCTGGATGATCCCTTCCAACCCACCCATCCCGGGATCCTACAGTTCCTGGGATTCTGTGTCGCGCCCCGGTGGGACACGGGAAGAGGAAGGGCTTTGCTCCTCCACGGATCCCGACTCTCCGACCTCTCCCAAACCTACGGATCCGCCCGGGCAGGACCCCCATCCCGGCGGGAAGGTGGGAAGGGAAGCGGGACCCTCCCTCTTGGGTGGCCCCACCCCAGGGCCACGCCCAACATCCCCAAACCGATCCCAGGTCGCCCCGATCCCTTTTCCCGAGGCCACCCCACCTTCTCCTGGAGGCGCTCCAACATGGCGGCCAGGTGGGCCTCGCGGTTCTCCTTGTTGGACTCCATCTTCTGCGCCAGCTTCTCCTTGGCCGTCTTGATGAAGTTGTTGTTCTCCTCGATGGCCTTCTGCATCACTTCCCGCTCGTGCTCCCGCTTTTCCGCCAGGTGCTTCAGCAGCTCCGCCTCCTGGTACTGGGGGGACATTCCCGGGATCAAGCCACCTCTTCCCAAAAAAAAAAAAAAAACCCAAGGGAATTCTTCAGGGGGGGTCCCTATGACCCTACCTTTCTCCTCTCCTCCGCCGCTTCCAGCTTCTTCTGGATCTCCTCCAGGGAAGGGTCGCGGCGCCGGGGCAGGGAGGCGTTGAATTCCGGGATTCCGTCGAAGGACGGCGGCTTCAGGATGACCTCGAAGGACTGGCCCGAGGTGCGCTTGTTGAGCTCGATGACCTCCATGTCGGAGATGACGCACCAGGTCAGGTCCACCGTGTCTGGGAAAACAACCAAAAATGAGCGCCGGGAATTCCCGCTCCGGGATTCCGATGCGGGAATTCCGCCTTTTTTCCTCCCCCGGGCATCCAGGAGTTTCATCGGCATTCTGCACAAAATGGGGTTCATCTGGGGTTCAGGGGCGTGGGGCAGGAATTCCGGGGTTCCCACGGATGGGGCTGAGGTGGGAACATTTGGGAGAGCTGAGGGTTGGGAATATCCGCGCGTCTCCGTCTCTCCCGGCTTTGGGAAGTGGGAATGGGGCCGTGAGCCCTTTTCCAGTGTTGATCCTCGTTTCCCTATGGATGGAACCGGGATTCCCGTCGTGTCCAAAGGCACCGGGAAAAGAGGACACGGATCCCTCCACGCTTCCTGGGAAAACCTGGGATGGTGGGAGGGGACCCCGCCCATGGAATGGGAGGAGCTTTGAGGCCCCTTCCCGCACAAACCATTCCATGATTCCGGGATCATCCCGCCCCACGGCCTGAGGAGGATTGGGGGAATCCTTCCCCTATCCCGGGGTGCTCCAACCTGGCCTTGGACACTGCCAGGGATTCTCTGGGAATTCCAGCCCGGGATCCCAGCCTCCCAGCCGGGAATTCCTTCCCAAGATCCCACCCCAAGCTCCTGGATGGAGCTCCCCGAGTCTCTTCTGTGGACATGGATGGGGAGGAATTACCCAGCGCTGAAAAACACGGATGTGGGATGACGGGATAAAGGGCTTCTGGAGCCTCCCTGGATCCCAGCCCATCCGTGGGGCTGAGGTGGGAATATTTGGGAGAGCTGAGGGCCGGGAATATCCCCGTCTCTCCACCTCACCCAGCTTTGGGAAGTGGGAATGGGGCCGTGATCCCTTTTCCAGTGCACATTCCCCTGGGGCTGGGCATTTTCCACTGCCTCTGGACATGGATCAGGATGAAAAATTCCGAGCCCACGCTCCGGGATGAGGGAATGAAAACCCAGAGCTCCTCTGGATCACAACCCATCCATGGCGCCGGCTCGGGAATATTTGGGAGATCCGAGGGGGTCTGCCCGAGCCCCTCCAGATCCCAACCCAGCCTCCTGCCCAATTCCCAGAAAATTCCGGAGCCGCCGCGCTCAGTTCAATGGTGACACTCCAAGGGAGGGGGGTTGGAGATTCCAAGAGATCCCGGAATTGCCGGGATTGGGAACGGGGCCCCACCTTCGTAGGCGTAGGTCGGCTTGTTGAGGGGATCCGACAGGAAGCAGGAGCAGAAGAGGGAGACGAGGGGCAGCTCCTTCATCTTCTCCTTGTAGGCTGGGAAGAGACGGCGGGATCGGGATCAGGGCGGGGCACGGAGAGGGTGGGGCGGAAGGGAAAAAGGGATTCGGGGAATTCCAGGTGCCAGGGAAGGGGCGGGGTTTGGGATCGGAAGGATGGAAAGGCGCCAGGGATAGTGTGGGATCGGGATCAGAGGGGTTGGGACACTTCCGTACGCCAGGGGAAGTTTGGGATTGGGATCAGAGAGATGAGGGGACTGCTCCATGTGCCAGGGAAAGTTTGGGATTGGGATCAGAGAGATGAGGGGACTGCTCCATGTGCCAGGGAAAGTTTGGGATTGGGATCAGAGAGATGAGGATACTGATCCATGCCAGGAAAAGTTTGGGATTGGGATTAGAGTGGTGGGAGAGGCTCCAGGCGCCAGGAAAAGTTTGGGATTGGGATCACAGGGATAAGGAGACGGCCAGATATCAGGAAAGGTTTGGGATTGAGATCAGAGGGATGAGAGGGCTCCATGAGCCAGGAAACATTTGGGATTGGGGTCAGAGGGATGGGGAGGCTCCAGGCGCCGGGGAAAGAGTGGGATTGGGATCACAGGGATGTGTGGGGGTTCCGTGTGCCAGGGAAAGTTTGGGATTGGGATTAGAGGGGTGGGGAGGCTCCAGGCGCCAGGAGAAAGGTGGGATTGGGATCACAGGGACCACAGGGGACTTCCATGTGCCAGGGAAGGAGTGGGATCGGGATCAGGGGGATGGAGGGATTTCCTCATGGCAGGGAAAGGGCGGAATCCGGGAAAAAGGGATGGGGGAGCTTCATGTGCCAGAGAAGGTTTGGGATGGGGGGAATTCCATGTGCCAGGAATGGGGTAGGATCGGGATCAGAGGGGTGGAGGGAATTCCACATCCCAGGGAAGGGCTGGGATTGGGATCAGAGGGAATTCCACATCCCAGGGAAGGGCTGGGATTGGGATCAGAGGGAATTCCACATCCCAGGGAAGGGCTGGGATTGGGATCAGAGGGAATTCCACATCCCAGGGAGCCGAGGATTCCCTGGGAAGGACTCGGGATTGTCCCAGGCTGTGGAATCCCAGTTTGCCACCAGCGGAAAGCCGGGAGCATTCCAGGGATTTGGGGGGCCAGGGAGGGGGTGTCGTACCGGCCAGAGTCATGGCGAGGGAATCCTTGGAATTCTGCAGGAAGAGCGATCCTGGGGCCTGCGGAGGGAAGGGAGGGATCCGGTCAGTGGCGGGGTGCTGGGAATGGGATAATGGGATAATGGGATGGGGTCAATGGGATGGGATTATGGGGTTATGGGATGGGATGGGATGGAATGGGATCAATGGGATGGGATGGGATCAGTGGGATGGGACAAGATGGGATGGGATCAATGGGTCTATGGGAATAATGGGATCCATGGGATGAGGTGATGGGATAATGGGCTGGGCTGGGATTGGGATGGGAAGGGGTGGGATCCATGGGATGGGAAAGGATGGGACGGGATCCGTGGGATGGGGCAGGTTAATGGCATGGGGATGCACTTGGAGAACGGGATGGGATCAATGGGATCAGTGGGATCAATGGGATCAGTGGGATCAGTGGGATCAATGGGATCAATGGGATGACAGACACATCCCGTGGGATGTTCCTGGCACACGCAGCTCTTCCCAGCTCCACGTTCCCGACTCACACACAGACACGCCTGGGCACACCCAAATTCCCAAATTCCCTTTCCAATCCCCCCACTCATGTCCCAAGATTCCCAGTCCTCAGCTCGCCCCTTCCTGATGCCCCACGGGCCTGGAATGGGCATTGGGAATCACAAAACCCGGGATAATCCCGGCTGTTCCCCATTCCCAGGGGTTTTGGGTGACATTCCCCGTGGAAACGCCCTTCCCAGCTGCACCAAAGGTGGGATTGGGGGGGATTATTCCCGCATTTTCATCCCCAAACCCCTGCCTTTAAAACAGGGATCCTCAAATCCCTAGGGAAGGAGAATTCCAGGGGCTGTGCCACGCCCTGCTCATCCCGAGAAATCCCAGCCCTGCAGGGATCAGCCCCGGGAATCCCAAAAATAACCCAGCCGCAGCTTCCAGGGGGTTGGAACAAGGAGAAAATGTGGGAATATCCAGCCGGGATCCCTTTTTCCAGCTGGGGCGGGGCTGGATTCCTGGATAACCCGGCTGCATCCCTGCCGCCGGCATTCCCAGGGAAATATCCACCCCATATCCAGCTTTTTTCCCTGGGATCAGCCGGCATTCCCGGCCCGTTCCCCGCGGCTCACGCGGCGTTCCCGCAGGATGAAACGTGGGGATCGCCCACGAGAGCGGGAACGGGCGGGAAAACGGGATCCATCCCTATGGATACGGCTGGGTGGGAGGGGAGGCTCCAGCCCTGCTCCTGCCTGCAGGGACACGCTTCTCCGGGAATTTGGAGCAGGGAATTCCCTCCCCATTCCCAGTGGGAGTGCGATGTGGTTGGGGACCTGCCGCTGGCACCCCAAAATCCCCATCATGGACAGAGTGATCCCATTCCCGACCACGTGATCCGATTCCCAACTGTGTGATCCCATTCCCAACTGTGATCCCGTTCCCAGCCAGGTGATCCCATTCCCAGCCCCATGATCCCATTCCCAACTGTGTGATCCCATTCCCAACTGTGTGATCCCATTCCCAGCCCCACGATCCCATTCCCAGTGACACAATTCCATTCCCACGATCCCATTCCCATTCCCACAATCCCATTCCCAATCCCACGATCCCATTCCCAGTGACACTATCCCATTCCCAGTGACACAATCCCATTCCCATCCCCACGATCCCATTCCCATTCCCACGATCCCATTCCCGACCCCACGATCCCATTCCCAGTGACACAATCCCATTCCCATTCCCACGATCCCATTCCCAATCCCATGATCCCATTCCCATTCCCACGATCCCATTCCCATTCCCACGATCCCATTCCCAGTGACACAATCCCATTCCCATTCCCACGATCCCATTCCCATTCCCACGATCCCATTCCCGGCCCCACGATCCCATTCCCAATCCCACGATCCCATTCCCATTCCCACAATCCCATTCCCATTCCCACGATCCCATTCCCAATCCCATGATCCCAATCCCAGCCCCACGATCCCATTCCCACGGTCCCATTCCCGGCCCGGAGCACGTGGCAGGGGCAGGGATCCCGATCCCCCCCCCCGCTGCGGGGCTGCCTCCCCCTTTTCCCACCCTGAATTCCCTCCCACCTTTTTCCCTGGAAAAAAAACCGCCCAGCTTTAGATGGAGGAATGGGAAAAGGGTTTTTTTTTTTGGGTCCCTATTCCTGGAATCTCGGGAGGCTCCAAGGGGGAAAAGCGGGATGGCAGCGCCTTCTCCCTCCCTCCTCCTCTCGTTTTCCCCCTTTCCCTGGAATAAAAAATTCCAGCGGCTGCCGCCACCGGCAGGAATTCGGGTCGTGCCCCCACATTTTGGGGGGCTCTGGGTGGGCGAGGCGCGCGGGGGGTTTGTAAAATCCCGGGAATGCTGAAGGTTGTGCAGGGAATGCTGCCGGGATAACGGGGTGAGGCTCTCCCCAAAAATTCGGGGGTGGGATCCCGGGAATTGCGGAGGGAGCGGATCCGCCCCGGGATTGGGAATTCGGGACTCGGCGGATGTTGGGGTGGGGCGAAATCCCGGGATTTCGGAGGATTCGGAACTCCCCCTCCCCCCAGGATTTCAGAATCCCGGGATTTTTGGGGGGTCGGGGTCCCCTAAGGATTCGGGGGGGGGGCGGTGGGATGCAGATCCCCAGATAATCCCTGGGAATGCTGGGGATCGAGGATCCCTCGGGAATTCTGGGGGTGCGGAGACCCCCTGGAGGCTGATTCCATCCCCCCAAAACCCAAATTGGGGGCGGCAGCCGAGGATGGGGATGAGGATGAGGATGAGGATGAGGATGAGGATGAGGATGAAGATGAGGCAGGGGGAAATCTCCAGCAGAAACGGGATGAGGGCGAATTCCAGGCGGCTGGAAAACGCCCCGGGAAGAGCGGGACGAGCCCCCCCAAAAAAGGGGACTGGGGACAACTGGGGGACGTGTCACCAAAATTGGGGTGGGGGTCACCACCCAACGCCCACCTCCAGAGCAAAAAAAAAACCCCCAAAAAATCCAAAAAAACCTTCCTCCCCTAAAACTCCCCCAAATCCATCCCGCCGTGAACAGAGCCTTCATAAATTCCCAAAAATTCCCAAAATTTCCCCCAAATTCCCCCAAAACCTGCGGCGAGGCCCCCGGACTCACCCCCACGGCGGTGGTCGCGCTGCTCCCGGCGCTCTCCCGGCTCCTTTAACGCGGCTTTGGAACATCCCGGGCGGGGGGTCCCCAGCGCCCCCCATGACATCATCGCCCGGCTCTCTGATTGGCCCAGAGCCCGTGCGAATGAGGGCCCCGCCCGGTGACGTCACAGCCCGCAGCTATTTTGGGGTTGGAGCAGAGAAGGGAAAAAAAAAAAAAGGGAAAAAAAAAAAAAAAGGGTGGATGGAAAAATTAAGGGATTAAAAAATAAAATAAAAAAGGGGGGGGGGGGGGATTTTGGGGTAAAAAAGGGGGATTTTGGGGAGGGGTGGGATCGGGAGGAGCGCGTGGGATGGGAGGATGGAGCCGGAGGGGGACAGAGTGACAAAGGGACACGGAGGGGGCTTGGGGCGTCGCGAGGGGGGAGAAGTGTCGCTGGTGCCTTCTTGTCACATCCCGGGGGCGTCCCCAAATCGGTGGGGTGACACCGGTATGGGGTGACACCGATATGGGGGGACACCGATATGGGGGGACATCGGTATGGGGACAGTGGGGTGACATCGGTATGGGGTGACATCGATATGGGGGGACATCGGTATGGGGACAGTGGGGTGACATCGGTATGGGGTGACATCGATATGGGAGGACAATGGGGCGACATCGGTATGGGAACAGTGGGGTGACATCGATATGGGGTGACAAAAATATGGGGGGACAGTGCGGTGACATCAGTATGGGGTGACATCGATATGGGGACAATGGGGTGACATCGGTATGGGGACAATGGGGTGACATCGATATGGGGACAGTGGGGTGACATCGGTATGGGGACAATGGGGTGACATCGATATGGGGTGACATCGATATGGGGGGACAATGGGGTGACATCGGTATGGGGACAATGGGGTGACATCGATATGGGGTGACAAAAATATGGGGGGACAGTGCGGTGACATCAATATGGGGTGACATCAATATGGGGACAGTGGGGTGACATCAGTATGGGGTGACATCAATATGGGGGACAGTGGGGTGACATCGGGGGGGGACACGATATGGGGACAGCGGGGGGACATGATATGGGGACAGTGGGGTGACGTCAATATGGGGTGACATCAATATGGGGACAGTGGGGGGACATGACATGGGGACAGTGGGGTGACATTGGTATGGGGACAGTGGGGTGGCATCAGTATGGGGGAGACGATATGGGGACAGTGGGGTGACATCGATATGGGGTGACAAAAATATGGGGGGACAGTGCAGTGACATCGGTATGGGGACAGTGGGGTGACGTCAATATGGGGTGACATCAATACGGGGACAGTGGGGTGACGTCAATATGGGGTGACATCGGTATGGGGACAGTGGGGTGACATCGGTATGGAGTGACATCGGTATGGGGACAATGGGGTGACATCGATATGGGGACACGATATGGGGACAGTGGGGGGACATGATATGGGGACAGTGGGGTGACATCGATATGGGGGGACATCGGTATGGGGTGACATTGGTATGCGGACAGTGGGGTGACATTGATATGGGGACACGATATGGGGACAGTGGGGTGACGTCAATATGGGGTGACATCAATATGGGGACAGTGGGGTGACATCAATATGGGGTGACATCGGTATGGGGACAGTGGGGTGACATCGGGGGTGACATCAATATGGGGACAGTGGGGTGACATTGGTATGGGGACAGTGGGGTGACATCGATATGCGGACAGTGGGGTGACATCAATATGGGGTGACATCGGTATGGGGACAGTGGGGTGACATCGGGGGTGACATCAATATGGGGACAGCGGGGGGACACGACATGGGGACAGTGGGGTGACATCTTCAAGATGGGGGACAAAGGGATGCCCCATCCATCCTGAGGGACAATGGGGTGACAAATCCAAGGTTTGGGGACAATGGGGTGTCCCTCCCATCCTGGGGGACAATGGGGTGTCCCCTCTGAGACAATGGAGATGAGGAATCCAAGATTTGGGGACAGTGGGGTGTCCCCTCCATCCTTGGGGACAATGGGGTGACGAATCCAAGGTTTGGGGACAGTGGGGTGTCCCCTCCATCCTTGGGGACAATGGGGTGACGAATCCAAGGTTTGGGGACAGTGGGGTGTCCCCTCCATCCTTGGGGACAATGGGGTAACAAATCCAAGATTTGGGGACAGTGGGGTGTCCCCTCCGCCCTCCCAGCCCCGGGACACGTCCCAATCCCATTCCCAACCCCCAATTCCCGCCGGGACTCCTCGTCCTGCTCCGTCCCCGATCCAGGCCACGGGAACAGCGAGAGGCCGAGCCCCAGATCCCGGGACTATTTTGGGGCCCTTCCCGAGGCTCCGGGGAATCCGGGTGGGGACAAGGACACCTCGGAGTGCCGAGTCCTTCCCAAATCCCTCCTCTCCCTCCCCAAATCCGCCCCGGCCCGGCCTATTTTCCGCCGGCGGATGCGGCCTCTGGGAATCGTCCCGGTATTCTTAGGCTCCGGCTTTTCTCTGTTAGGCACGGAGCACCGGGACGGCTCTGGGAAGGTGGATCCCTCTGGAAAAGGGATTTAGGGTGGGTTTAGGGGTGAATCGGATATTCCGGCTCTGGAATGTTCCATTCCAGCTTGGAGAAACCTGGGATAGGGGAAAGGTGTTCCTTGGGGTGGGATTTAAGGACCTTTCCCACCCAGAGCGTTCCACGATCCAATGATTCCACGGGAAGGACACCTGGAGCTCACCCTGCCGAAATTCCCAAAAAAACCGGATCCTCCCGGGATCCTGTCCCTGCTGGGAAGGCTCCACGCGGGCGAGGATTTGGGATTCCCGCGGGAGGGATCGGGAGCGCGTTCCAGAGGGACACAGGCCGGGAAAGGGTCAAATCCCAGTGGCCGAGTTGGGGACAAAGAGCCCTTCAGTGGCTCCGGGGACGTCCCGGCCGCGCCTGGCACCGGCGGCTCCTTTGAGATTCCCGGGATCCAGCCCCTTCCCGTGATCCCGGCTCCCGTGATCCTTCCGTGTCCCCCTGCCTTGGTGGCCGTGGATCAACCGGGAATGGCTCTGGGAGCGCTGGGAGGGTCACACTGGAGGTGGCTCCGTGTCCCCAATTTCTGGAATGGCTTTTTAAAGGATGGAGTTTGGGAATCAAATCCTGGAACCAGGAATAGCTCAGGGAGGGTGACACCAGGAGGTGACTCAGTGTCCCCAACTTCAGGGATGGCCTTTTCAGGGATGGAGTTTGGGATCAGATCCTGGAGACGGGAATGGCTCTGGGAGGGTCACATCTGGAGGTGACTCTGCATCCCAATTTCAGGGATGGAGTTTGGGATCAGATCCTGGAGCTGGGAATGGCTCTGGGAGCACTGGGAGGGTCACATCTGGAGTTGGTTCCTGTCTCAAATTTCTGGAATGGCTTTTTTAAGGATGGAGTCTGGGAATCAAATCCTGGAGATGGGAATAGCTCTGGGAGCACTGGGAGGGTCACACTGGAGGTGGCTCCGTGTCCCCAATTTCTGGAATGGCTTTTTAAAGGATGGAGTTTGGGATCAGATCCTGGAACCAGGAATAGCTCAGGGAGGGTCACACCTGGAGGTGACTCAGTGTCCCCAATTTCGGGGATGGCCTTTCCATGGATGGAGTTTGGGATCAGATCCTGGAGCTGGGAATGGCTCTGGGAGCGCTGGGAAGGTCACACCCGGAGGTGGCTCCGTGTCCCCAATTTCAGGGATGGCCTTTTCAGGGATGGAGTTTGGGATCAGATCCTGGAGACGGGAATGGCTCTGGGAGGGTCACACCTGGAGGTGGCTCCGTGTCCCCAATTTCAGGGATGGAGCTCGGGAATCAAATCCTGGAGCTGGGAATGGCTCTGGGAGCACTGGGAGGGTCACACTTGGAGTTGGTTCCTGTCTTGAATTTCAGGAATGGCTTTCTTAAGGATGGAGTCTGGGAATGAAATCCTGGAGCCGGGAACACACGGTGGCCACCATCCCCGAGGGATTGTCCCTCTCTCCATCCTGGATGCCCCAAAAAGCATTCCAATGGGGTGGGAATTGGGGGTTTTGTTTTGTTTCGGGTTTTTGGGGGGTTTTTTTGGTTTGTTTTTTTTTTCCAGGGGTGTGTTCTGATCCCGACTGAAAAGAGGCTCAGGAAAAGGTGGTGACGGAAATTTGGGATTGCCCAGGGGAATGTCATCCCACTTCCATCCACTCCAAACCATTCCGGGGGTCACTGGGATTGTCTCCAGGGCGCAGGAGCCGATTCCCGAGCCTCAGGGAGCTCCAGGATTTGGGCTAAAGGGCTGGAGGCAGGGAATGGAATTCCCAGTGGGAAAGGGGAGCCTGGGCTGGGATCCTGGGCTGGAATTCCCAGAGAATCCCTGGGAGTGTCCCTGGGTGGATTTGGATCCCCCTGGGATCGTGGGAAGTGGCCCTGGGATGGGATTGTGGGTCCGTGGATCCCAAATCCCAAACCATTCCGGGATTCTGGGATCAGGGACACTCAGGATCCATCCCGAGGGGTTTTTATGGGATTGGGGGATGGAAAAGGGAAGGGAGACCCTTCCTGGAGTCCCCAATTCCCAGGGAATTCCCAAAATTCCTTCCCGGGGAGGAGTTGGGATGGGGCTGGATCCAATCCCGGGGGATTTGGGAGAAGGGATTTGGGAAAAGGGCCTGGAATGCCGGGACAGGGAATGGCTCCCACCGCCAGAGGGTTGGGATCTGGGGATTTTGGGATCCTGAGCTGGAATTCCCGGCTGGAAAGGTGGGGAGGGGCTGGGCTGGAATTCCCAGAGAATCCCCGGAGCGCCCTGGGAGGGTGGGAAGGGTCTGGGTTGGAATTTGAAGCTCCTTCCCACCGAATCCGTTCTCTTTCCGTGATTCCTGTCGCTGGGAATTCCCTGGGAGGCTCCCGAATCCCCCAAATCCCCCCAAATCCCCCCAAATTCCCCCCAAATTCCCCCAAATTCCCCCCCAAATCCCCCCAAATCCTTGGGATGCTCCGGGTACCAGGAGGGAGGGGATGGGCGGGGCAAATGCGCGCTGTCGAGCGCTGATTGGTCAGAAATGACATCATCTGTGAGAGGCAGCCAATAGGAAGCGGCCGGGCGCGGAGGCCCCGCCCCGAATCCTGGGCCGCTCCAAGGGGATCCCGGGGTGAGGAGGAGGAGCGGGAATTGTGGGGAAAATGGGAAATCAGCGATGGGATTTGGGCCGGAAATCGGGATAAAAACGGGGAAATGCGGCGGGAATTAATTAAAAAAAATGTTCGATAAATGTGAAATTATTTTGTGAAATTATTTTTTAACGTAAATACCAATTTTTAACCTAAATGCAAATGTATTTTTAACGTAAATGGCAAAAATATGAAATGAATTTAAAATAAACGCAAAAAATTGGAATTCATTCAATTAGAATGAAATGAAAATATAAATTTCATTTAATATAATGAAAGTAAATATAAACTATGTTTTAAAATATAGAATGAATATAAAATAAATATAAACATAACCCCCCAAAATATGACGTAAAACATATATAAAAATAGTTCAACCACCCCAAAAATACGAAATTAATTTTAAAAAATTAAAAAAACCTGTTGAATAAATAAATATTTGTGATTGAATAGATATAATTTACGTAAAATACAAAATAATATATGAAAGAAAAATATTAAAGGATAGGTGAATTATTTATTTAGGCATAAATTAAAATTTAAAAATGAAGATAATCATAAAGGATGGAAGCAGGCGTAAAAATAGGAATAAAGAAAAATCAAAAATTAAAAGCTAAAATGAAAGTTTAAAAAGCAAAAATGAAGAAGTGAAAGAATAGTTTTAAAATAAAAGTGAAAGTAGCTGATAAAATAAAAATTGAGTTTAACATCGTAGAAATAGAAGGATTTTAAAATTAAAGTTGAAATAAAAAATCCAGAGAAGATAAAAAATATAAATTAATTCCAGATTTTTAAAAACACACGAAGAAATAAATATAACCGAAAAAATCAGAAATTAAAATCTAAACGAAAACTCAATTAACTCCCTCCCCTAAATAAAAACAAATTTAAAAACAAAGATAATAATAATAATAATTAAAAATTAAAATCAATGATTTATCCAAGCAAGAATCTGCTTTTCCCTCAGGTGGAATTCCAGGGTTTGGGATGAAAAAGCTGCAGAGGAACCTCCAGCCCCAGGGGTGGGGTGATGGGATAACGGGATAACGGGATAACGGGATAACGGGATAACGGGATAACGGGATGGGATAATGGGATGATGGGATGGGATAATGGGATGATGGAGTGGGATAACGGGGTGGGATGATGGGATAACGGGATGATGGGATTGGATAATGGGATGAGACGACAGGATAATGGGATGGGATGATGGCATGGGATAACGGGATGATGGGATAGAATGACAGGATGAGATGGGATGACGGGATGATAGGATGAGGTGATGGGATGGGATGATGGGATGGGATTGGATAATGCGATTGGATAATGGGATGGGATGATGGGATGGGATGACGGGATGGGATGATGGGATGGGGTGGGATGACGGGGTGGAATGACGGGGTGGGATGATGGGATGATGGGATGATGGGATGATAGGATGAGGTGATGGGATGGGATGATGGGATGGGATTGGATAATGCGATTGGATAATGGGATGGGATGACGGGGTGGGATGACGGGGTGGGATGATGGGATGATGGGATGATGGGATGATGGGATAATTGGATGGGATTTGGGTTGGGATTAGAATTGTGGTTGGGATGGAGGAGGATTGGGATTGGGATGGCAGTGCAGGATTGGGATGGGATGGAGCAGGTCTGGGATTGGATGAGGTTGGGATTGGGATGGGATTGGGATGGAACAGGACTGGGATTGGGATTAGGGTTGGGATTAGGGTTGGGATTAGGATTGGGATGGAGCAGGATTGGGATGGAGTGGGATGGGATATGACGGGACGCAATGGGAATGCAGAACTGGAACGGGATGGGATTGGGATTGGGGTCAGGATTGGGATTGGGATGGGAATGCAGGACTGGGGTGGGATAGAATGGGATTTGGGTTGGGGTGGGGATTAGGATGGGATGGAAAAGGATTGGGATTGGAAATGGGATTGGGATTGGATGGAGGAGAATTTGGATTGGGATGGGATGGAGCAGGACTGGGATGGAGTGGGATGGGATGGATGGGGTGGGATTATGGGATTATGGGATGAGGTGGATGGGCTGGGATTATGGGATTATGGGATGGGATGGATGGGGTGGGATAATGGGATGGGATGGATGGGATGGGATGGATGGGGTGGGATGATGGGATGGATGGGATGGGATGGATGGGGTGGGATTATGGGATTATGGGATGGGATGGATGGGGTGGGATTATGGGATTATGGGATAGGATGGATGGGGTGGGATTATGGGATTATGGGATGGGATGGATGGGGTGGGATAATGGGATGGGATGGATGGGATGGGATGGATGGGGTGGGATAATGGGATGGATGGGATGGGATGGATGGGGTGGGATGATGGGATGGATGGGATGGGATGGATGGGGTGGGATTATGGGATTATGGGATGATGGGATGGGGTGGATGGGGTGGGATTATGGGATTATGGGATTATGGGATGGGATGGATGGGGTGGGATTATGGGATGGGATAACGGGATGGGATGGATTGGATGGAGGGAATGCAGAGCTGGCATAGAGGGGGTGAAGATGGGGATGGGATGGAGGGAGGATGGAGACACGACGCAGGAATTTGGGATGCTTCTCCTCCTTTCCCGTATCCAGGGATTTTCCGTGGGAGGATCCCGGCCTGGCCGCGCTCTCCTCCTGCTCCAACGTCTCCCTTTTGGTTTCGCTCCTCCGGCTCCTGTTCCTAAGGAGCTTCCCCAGCCAATGGTGGGAAACCATGGAAACCAGCCGCTCCCGCCGGAAAAAAGCAGGAAAAAGGCAGGAAAAAGGCCCCTTCCCTTTCCCCATGGAATCACCCCAAATCCCAAGGGGTCACCTGGATTCGGGAAAATAAAAAAACCTGTTTGGGTGGGATTAATTCTGGATAAAACCTCCCAACTTCCCCCGTTTGCCAACGCCAGCGGCACATCTTCACCAGATTCCCAGAGCTGGGAATTCAGGGAAAAGCCCCTCAGAGGGATGAATCCATGGGAAAAAAGGGTGGAGGAGGCGGGATCCTCCCAGGAATGTCCCCATAGGTGGTTTTCCATGCAAAAAAGGGGACGCACCTCTGCTCCAGCCAAATCCCGTGGGATTTTCCCATTCCGAGAGCCGGGATAAGGATCGCACAGCCGGAAGTTCTGGATCCCTGAAAACTCCAGGAAAAGCCCCAGAATTGTTTAACTCCTTATTTATTAAGGGATAAATCAAGGAAATCCCGGCTTGGATTTCCCACCACGGAGAGGGCCAGGGAAATCTGGGATTTGGGAGGAGAACCACACGGGGGAGAGTTTATTAATATTTATTAACGATAAAAACCTGAGATAATACAAACAAATATAATTTCGAATCCCTGCTGCTTTTTTCTTTTTTTCTTTTTTTTTTTGGTCCGCTCTGGAAAAGCCGAAAAAAAAAAAAGCACCTGGAAAACCCCCACCGGAAAAAGCCGGAGGAGCACCTGGAGAACCCCACCAGGAGACCGCCTAATCCGGGATATCCTCGTGGATGCGGACCCTCAGCGGGCAAATCCGGAGGGTCTTGGTGTCCCCCTGGGATCCCCCCACGTAGAAATAGGGGAAGACGGTGCCGCCGAACTTCTCGTGGAAGGTGTAGATGTGGCTGCGCAGGTCGGCGTCGTAGAAGGACAACTCCCCCTCGGTGCAGTCCAGCTCCACACGGACACGCCGCAGGTTTCCCGGCGCCGCTTCCGAGCGCACGGCGTTGGAGGCCCAGCACTCGTCTTTGCCGGGGAGGTGGTAGATGTACCAGAAGCCGGAACGGGAATCGTGGTGGAACGTCCAATCGGAGCCTCGTTGGGGTCGGGACACGCCCACCCTCCAGTGGGTCAGCCCGCCCAGGTCCACCTCCCAGGTGTGGAAGCCTTCGGAGAAGCCGCGGGAGCCCAGGATGCAGGGGGCGGAGGTGAAGCGCTCCGGGTTCTCCACGGAGAGTTTGTAGCTGCGGTTGGTGACGCTGGAGAGGTCCTCGGACACCTCGAGCCAGCCGGCGGCCGAGTTGGGGTCCAGGCTGAACGGGACTGGGCGGGAACGGGGAGGGTTTTGTGGGAAGTTCGCAGCTCGGCAGGGATCTGTCTGTCCCTCCCTCCGTGGATTCCTTCATGGATCCACCCATGGATTCATCGCTGGATCCATCCATCCTTCCATCCATCCATTCATCCATCCATCTATGGATCCTTCCAGGGGTCTGTCCATCCCTCCATCCCTCCATCCATCCCTCCATCCATCCATCCATCCATCCATCCCTCCATCCATCCATCCCTCCATCCCTCCATCCATCCATCCATCCCTCCATCCATCCCTCCATCCATCCATCCATCCATCCATCCATCCATCCCTCCATCCCTCCATCCATCCATCCATCATCCATCCATCCATCCATCCATCCCTCCATCCCTCCATCCATCCATCCATCCATCATCCATCCATCCATCCCTCCATCCATCCCTCCATCCATCCCTCCATCCCTCCATCCATCCCTCCATCCATCCATCCATCCCTCCATCCATCCCTCCATCCCTCCATCCATCCATCCATCCATCCATCCATCCATCCATCCATCCCTCCATCCATCCATCCATCCCTCCATCCCTCCATCCATCCATCCATCCATCCATCCATCCATCCCTCCATCCATCCATCCCTCCATCCATCCATCCATCCCTCCATCCATCCATCCATCCATCCATCCATCCATCCATCCATCCATCCATCCATCCCTCCCTCCATCCATCCATCCCTCCCTCCATCCATCCATCCATCCCTCCATCCATCCATCCATCCCTCCATCCATCCATCCATCCCTCCCTCCATCCATCCATCCATCCCTCCATCCATCCATCCATCCCTCCATCCATCCATCCCTCCATCCCTATCCATGCCTTTATCCCAAACCCACATCACCCCTGGAAAACGCACATTCCCACATTTCCCTTTCAGGACAAAAGCTCCTCCCCCTTGACCTCTCCAATCCCACTCCAGCTCCACGTTTCCCATTTTTCCACTCCCGGAAAACCCCGCTCCGGAACATTCCCGGCTCCTCACCCGCCGTGATGGTGTCCAACATCTTCTTCCACACGTTGTACTGGAGCGATCCCAGGTACTTGGCCACGTCCAGGAGCATTCCCGAGGGAACGGCTTCCGGCTCCTCGGCCGTGCAGGCGATCCTGGGGCAGGGAGCGACCGCGGAGAAAGGATCGGGATGCGGCTCCCGACATCCCGAGTTTCAGCAGGAGCTTCCCAACAGCACCCGGCGTCTCCCAAGTTTATCTCCCTCAATTCCCAC